>NC_091155.1:6016020-6073520 GCF_040958095.1 Procambarus clarkii
AGCCTATCTAGTTAACACTCAACAATCATTTTTGCTTACATCTTAGGCGCGGGTAGCCGAGATTAAAAAGAGGTCATTACCCCAAATGAAATTAACTGCTTTATTAGTAGGTGTAAGACTGGCACATCGCCTGATCAAAACATTCAGTAATATTCACTTTGGTGAGATAGTAGTGTGATCAGACAATAAAGCAGTCTTATAGTGGGTAAAAAACAACAACAAAACTCCCTACGTCAGCAACAGTCAGGGAAATTCAAGAACTCTCTGCTAGTTTATGAATTGAGACATGTCCCCACCAAGGACAATCCAGCTGACTATTTATCCAGAGGTTTAACTCTAAAACCATTAGTTACAACCGAGATGTGGTTTACTGAACCAAAATGATTGGTTAGTGGTCAGTGGCCACTAACAACTAAAGCCACAAGTCATTGAGACCAATATCACTACCCCTGTTGTAGATCCAGAACCCCCTCGAACTTTAGCTATCAATCCTCATCATTATTCCAACTTAGATAAATTGCTAAGAGTTACCGAAATTGTATTTGACTTCCTCAATAGGATAGGGATTAGGTATCAATTTCACAGTCCAATCAAATACTGGGTCATACAAGCTCAACAAGAGACCTATGGGAGAGAATATGAACATCTTTCTGATAAACATCTTTTAACCAAGTCTCTGGGCATATGGTTTGATTCAAATAACTACAATCTCTTAAGGTGTGGAGGACGTGTGCTTCATGCAGAAATTGACTTAGAAGTCAAGAATCCCATGCATCTACCACGTGACCACATCATAACTAAACTCATAGTTCTACATTATCATGAACATGATACACTACACGGTGGAGTATTAGATACTCTCACTGATCTTAACACAGAAATTCTGGCCTCAAGTTCGCCAAACTGTCAAATCCCTTATTAGGTCGTGTGTGATCTGCAGGAGGTATGATGCTCATGTGTGTCCTTATCCAGGACCGCCACCACTTCCCAAGAACGAGTTGTCCACCTTCTTTCATTTGAGACCTCAGGTGTCGATTTCACAGGAATATTAATTTTAACAGGCACTCCAAATAAAATTCTGGTGAAAGCCTATATTTGCCTCTTGGCGTGTGCAACCACATGAGGCGTACACTTAGAAGTAACTTCTGACATGAGTGCAGAAACTTTCCTCCAAGCCTTTCGCAGGTTTACTGCACATAGATCTTGCCCCAAACTGACGATCTCAGATAAAAACATAAGAACAAAGGTAACGGCAGAAGGCCTATTGGACCACACGAGGCAGCTCCTATTTATAACAACCCAATCCCACTCATATACATGTCCAACCCCCGCGTGAAACAATCGAGTGACCCCACCTCCACTACGTTTCGCGGTAATTGGTTCCACAAATCAAAAACCCTGTTACCGAACCAGTATTTACCCAAGTCTTTCCTAAATCTAAACTTATCCAATTTATACTCATTGTTTCGTGTTCTGTCTTGTGTTGATACTTTTAATACCCTATTAATATCCCCTTTGTTATGTCCATTCACCCACTTGTAAACCTCTATCATGTCACCCCTAACTCTTCGCCTTTCCAGTGAATGCAACTTAAGCTTTGTTAATCTTTCTTCATATGAAAGATTTCTAATTTGGGGAATTAACTTAGTCATCCTACGCTGCACACGTTCAAGTGAATTTATATCCATTCTATAATATGGCGACCAAAACTGAACTGCATAATCTAAATGGGGCCTAACTAGAGCAAGATATAGCTTGAGAACCACACCAGGTGTCTTCTTACTAACGCTGCGATTAATAAATCCAAGTGTCCGATTTGCCTTATTACGAACATTGTTTTAATGTTTATTAAACACATTGTTTCAATGTGTTTAAACGCATTGATCGTTTTGTTTTAAATTCTTACTAATCATAACTCCCAGATCCCTTTCGCAATTCGACTTCGCAATCTCAACACCATCTAGCTCGTATCTTGTAACCCTATCATCATTACCTAACCTCAGAACTTTACATTTATCAGCATTAAACTGCATCTGCCAATCCTTCGACCATTTCAAAACCCTATCTAGATCAACTTGAAGTGATAGTGAGTCCTCCTCCGAATTAATTTCCTTACCGATTTTCGTATCATCGGCAAATTTGCAAATGTTGCTACTCAAACCTGAATCTAAATCATTTATATATATATTATAAACAACAGAGGTCCCAGGACAGAGCCCTGAGGCACCCTACTTAAAACATTTTCCCACTCTGACTTGACTCCATTTATACTAACTCTCTGTTTCCTTTGGTATAGCCATGCCCTAATCCAGCTTAATATAGCACCCCCAATACCATGAGACTCTAACTTTTTAATCAGTCTTTCATGTGGCACTGTATCAAAAGCTTTGCTAAAGTCAAGGTACACAACATCGCAATCCTTACCACTATCAACTGCCTCAACAATGCTAGAATAAAAAGATAACAAATTTGTTAAACATGAACGGCCATTTATAAAACCATGTTGCGACTCAATTATTAATTTATGTTTTTCAAGATGAAGACGAATTTTATTTGCTATTATAGATTCGAGTAACTTTCCCACAATAGACGTTAGGCTAATTGGTCGATAGTTAGACGCAAGTGATCTATCTCCTTTCTTAAAAACTGGTATCACATTAGCAACTTTCCAAAACTCTGGCACTCTGCCTGACTCTATTGATTTATTAAATATGGTTGACAGTGGGTCACAAAGCTCCTCTTTGCATTCTTTAAGCACCCTGGCAAACACTTCATCCGGCCCTGGGGATTTGTTTGGTTTGAGTTTTACTATTTGTTTAAGAACATCTTCCCTGGTAACTGTTAAACTCGTTAACCTGTCCTCGTCCCCACCCACATAGACTTGTTCGGCTGAAGGCATATTGTTAAGTTCCTCTTTAGTAAATACAGATACAAAATATTTATTAAAAATACTACTCATCTCTTCATCACTATCTGTTATTTGACCTGTCTCAGTTTTTAATGGACCTATCCTTTCCCTAGTCTTAGTACGATATAACTGAAAAAACCCTTTAGGATTTGTCTTTGCTTGCCCTGCTATGCGAACTTCATAGTTTCTTTTTGCTTTCCTTATCTCTTTTTTAACATTTCTAACCAGTTGTACGAATTCCTGTTCTAAAGTGACCTCCCCATTTTTAATCCTTTTGTACCAAGCTCTCTTTTTACCTATAAGGTTCTTCAAATTCTTTGTTATCCACTTTGGGTCATTGGTATTCAATCTATTCAATTTGTAAGGTATACTACGTTCCTGTGCTTTGTTTAGAATATTCTTAAATAAGTTATATATTGAATCCACATCGAAATCCCCATTTACGTCACCTATCGCTGGGTTCATGTCTCGCTCCAAGACCGGCCCCCACCCCATACCCAAGACTTTCCAATCAATTTGACCCAAAAAATTTCTAAGGCTATTAAAATCAGCTTTTCGAAAATCTGGCACTTTAACAGAATTTTCTCCTACAGGTCTATTCCATTCTATGCTAAATCTGATTTCTTTGTGATCACTGTTCCCTAGCTCACTCCCTATTTCGATGTCATTAATTTGTGTTTCCCTGTTAGTTAACACTAAATCTAAAATATTATTTTCCCGCGTTGGTTCCTTAATGTGTTGCGTAAGAAAGCAATCGTCAATTAATTCTAGAAAATCTTCTGCTTCACTATTCCCTGTTTTGTTCAACCAGTTTATTCCACTAAAATTAAAGTCACCCGTGACGTAAATACTGTTAGATCTAGATGCTCTAGATATTTCATTCCATCGATGCTTTGCTTCCATTCTGTCTAAATTTGGTGGCCTATATATAACTCCTATTATAATATTATTTGCTTTTTCGTTTAATTCTATCCAAATAGTTTATGTGTGTGGCTCAGTTTTGATTCCCTCTTTGAGACTACATTTCAAATTGTCCCTAACATATATGGCTACTCCCCCTCCTCGTCTAATATATCTATCTGTGTGAAATAGTTTAAATCCATTTATCTGATATTCAGCTAATAGTTCTCTATTTTCTACATTCATCCACGTTTCGGTAAGTGCAATAATATCTATTTTTTCTGTGCAGACAAGAGCATTTAATTCATTAATTTTATTTCTTAGACTTCTACTGTTAGTGTAATATATCCTAAGTGAATTGTTATTTTGAGGCCCTTTTCTTTCCTTGATCATTTTGCCAATTCTTTTCTCCCACGAACACATACTTTTATTACCTCCTTCCTCCAAATCAATTCCCATACCTCTATCTACTAACAGTTTAAACCCAAACAAACACCTCTAACCACTTCTTCCAACGAGTTCGCAACAGCAACAACCCCAGCTCTCGATAGACGCACCCCATCACGAGCATACATTTCATTTCTTCCATAGAAGTGTTCCCAGTTGTCTATGAAAGATATTGCATTTGATTTGCAATATCTTTCCAGCCGGCAATTGACACCAAGTGCCCTCGATATCCATTCATTTCCTACTCCCTTTCTTGGAAGAATGCCACATATGATCAGGATTCCTCCCTTGCTCCTAACTAATTCAATGGCTGTCCTAAATCTCTGTATTAGTTCCTCACTCCTAACTCGCCCAACATCATTACCCCTGCATTCTTACTAATCATAACTCACAGATCCCTTTCGCAGTGACCATTTCCCCATCCTTATTTCCTTTTTCTCTTTTCACCCTCCCCTCTTCGTCCCTAAGTGGCAGTTCGCCAAAGCTGACTGGAACCTATTTACCCTCCGTGCTAGTCACTGATCTCTCCTCTCTGCCTGTTCCTCACGCCCTCCTCCTTTTTCATGACACCATCTTTGATGCTGCCTTCCTCTCTATTCCTCGCTCGATCTCCCATGGCACGCGTAAGTGCGTTCCCTGGTGGAATGCGGACTGTGCTCGGGCTGTCCGCTGTAAGCTTGCACCCTTGAAGAAACACAGACGCCGACAGACGTCTGATTCTTTTATTTTGTTTCGAAAAGCAAGTGCTGTGGCCCGTAGGACCATCCGTACAGCTTAGTGTGAGAGTTGGAAATCTTACGTTTAGACCATTACATCCGATATTCCTCTACAGCAGATCTGGGAGAAGATCCGTAAGATTGCGGGTAAGTTCTTTCCAGATATCTCGCCGGTTCTTCACCTTCATGGTACTTGTGTGGCGGACCCAGTGCAGGTCGCGACTAAACTGGGTTTCCACTTTTCTTCTGTTAACTATGGGTTTCATCTTCCTCAACCCTTCCTTCTTCGTAAGCCCGTTCTTGAATCTCATCCCTTAGGTTTCCGCACATCATTTCCGTCTTCCCTATAACGATCCCTTCTCTCTCTCTCTCTCTGAAATTCGGTCTGCCCTGGCCCTCTGCGGTTCTGCGGCAGCGGGCTCAGATGACATTCATTATGAGATGCTTCGTTATCTCCCTCCTTTTATGTCTCGGTAATTACTGAGTCTGTATAACCAGGTCTGGGAGTCGTCGTCAGTCCCTGAGGACCGGCTCGATGCCGTTGTACTTCCTATATTTTGCCAATAGGAAGTACTCTCCCGGGGTCTCTCAAGACATCCCCTAAGGACTTCCACCCTATTACCTTCACGAGTTATGTCTGCAAACTCTTTGAGCATATGATAAATGTTATTCTGATGTGGTTCTTGGAACACCATCACCACCTCTCTCCATCTTAATTTGGTTTCACAAGTGCCGCAGCACAACTGATGTCCTGGTGAACTTCAAGGTCTATATTCGTACTGCTTTTGCTGCGAATATCTCCGTTGTTGGCGTCCTTTTTGACCTGGAAAAGACTTATGACACAACCTGGAGATACGATATTCTGTCCCAACTTCGTTCTTTTGGGCTTCGTGGTAATCTCCCTCTTTTCCTCCAAAGCTTCCTCTCTCGTCGTTCCTTTCGAGTCAGGCTCACTCTCTTTGCCTCTAAAAGGCAATACGAAGGTGTACCCCAAAGTAGTGTTCTGAGCACTACTCTTTTTCTGGTTGCCCTCAATGGTTTTTCTTACCTCTCTTCCTTCTGGCATCTTCTCCGCTCTTTATGTTGACGATCTTACTCTTTGCTGTTGAGGTGATGATTCGCCTCTCCTTCAACGGCGGCTTCAACTTGCGATTGATGCCGTGTCGTCTTGGGCCATCAATTATGGCTTCAAGTTCTCTGCAACTAAGACTTGTGCTATGACTTTTACTCGGAAGAATGTCGTTCTTCGTCCTTCTTCGTCGCTTTATGGTCATCCCCTTGTGCACAAAGATTCCGCGAAGCTTTGGGGGTTAATCTTGGTCGCCCCATATCTCTTACCTCCGAGCTGAATGCTCTAAGGCCCTTAACCTATCTTGAGGTTATCTTGAGATGATTTCGGGGCTTTAGTGTCCCCGCGGCCCGGTCCTCGACCAGGCCTCCACCCCCAGGAAGCAGCCCGTGACAGCTGACTAACACCCAGGTACCTATTTTACTGCTAGGTAACAGGGGCATAGGGTGAAAGAAACTCTGCCTATTGTTTTTCGCCAGCGCCCGGGATCGAACCCGGGACCACAGGATCACAAGTCCAGTGTGCTGTCCGCTCGGCCGACCGGCTCCCTCGCTCGGCCAACCGGCTCCCTACTTAAGGTTTTGTCCCATACTTCTTTGGGAGCGGATAGGCGCACGGTCCTCTATTTGCAGTTCTCTCTCTCGTCCTGTCTAAACTCGATTATGGTTGCCCTGCATACTCTTCTGCTTCTCCTTCTACTCTTCGCCGTCTTGATCCTTTGCACCATACTGGGTTGCGCCTCAGCTCTGGTGCCTTTCGTTCAACTCCTACCCTCAGTTTGTATGCTGACACTGGCTTCCTATCTCTCCAGGACCGCGGTGATCGCTACTGTCTTCGCTATCTTGCTCGGTCCTTACAGCATCCTCACTCTCACGTCTGTTGTGTTTTGAATTTTACCCCTCCTGTAGTTCCTGTTTCTCTTCACCACCTTTCTCTTTCTGTCCGTTTGTCTCGCTTACAAGATTCTCTTTCGGTTCGTATTACCAATGTTTCTCCTTGTATTGTTCCGTCCTTGCCCCCGTGGAGGCTCCCCTTTCCCACATATTGTACTTCCGTGACCCGCATCACTAAAACTTTTACCCCTCCTCCAGTTCTGAAACGCCTTTTCCTTAAGCTCTTTTCTTCACACTCCCACTTCGTTTCCATCTTCACTGATGGGTCTAAGTCTGATGACAGTGTGGGCTACTCTGTTCTTTTTCCTGACCACACTTATATGTGTCGCCTTCCTCCGGAGGCTAGCACCAGAACTTTATGCTATTCTGTATGCACCTCATCTCCTGCTTTCTCGTTGTCAATCCTCCTTTATGGTGGTAGTTGACTCTCGTAGTGCCCTCATGGCTTTGGGGTCTTTTAATCCGGGCCACGTGGTGGTCATTGAAATTCAACATTGGCTGTTTCTTATCTCCAGTAAATTTAAGTCGGTAGAGTTTTGCAGGGTTCCCAGCCATGTTGGTGTCTCTTTAAATGAGCATGCGGTTACTGCCGCTAAGGAAGCTATCCACACTTGTCCCATCTCCCGTAAAGGTATTCCTTATTCCGACTTTTACCCAGTTATTCATTACTCCATCCTTGCCCGTTGGCAGGGTTGTTCGTTTTCTGTTAGTGCTAACAAACTGCGTACTCTTAAGAGTCGTGTGTCTCTGTGGCCTTCCTCCTACTACCGTAACTGGCGGTGGGAAACGGCTCTGGCTAGGTTACATATTGGTCATACACGTTTAACTCATGGTCTCTTAATGGAGCACCGCCCTGCTCCTTATTGTACAAATTGCATTGTTCCTCTTACAGTCGTGCACATTCTTGTTGAATGTCCTGACTTCCAAGGACGAGCGTGTGTCCTGCTTTCCGAACGGCCCTCGTGGTCCCTCGATAGAATTCTTAGTGAACTGGATACTTTTGATATCGTTTGCCTTATGCGTTTTTGTTCTCGTATTGGCATCCTTAATAATATAAAACGCCCTTTGACTACTCCGCAAATTTTGTGGTGCTACGTAGCCTTCCCGGTTAGGTGCCTTACTTACTTAATTACTTACTTCCAATACAACATTAATAATTACTTGCTCACAATACAAGGTATTGTTGTGTTGCAATACTGGGTGTTGGTGTGTTGCAATACTGGGTGTTGCGGTGTTACAATATAAGTTGTTACAGAAAGTGCTAGTGGCTTTACAAGACTGTAATTACCATATTTGTATCCTCACATTCCTTATGTACATTCTTGTATATGCATAAATAAAAAAAAAAAAGAAAGTGTTACAATTGAGGTTCTGATAGTGTTTCAATAAAAGATATCACAGTAAGTGTTACAGTACAAGATTTGGCAGTTAGAATTACAGTACAAGATATGGCAGTAAGTGTTACAATACAAATTGTTGCAATGTTTCTTTATATGCACTACCAACGTAACATCCCACTTACATGTATATGAACAACAATAGTGATGTCACACTTACGGTATTTGCACTACCAATTTGCAGTACCAACATCAGTTTTACAATACCTAATATTTTTTTTAATGGAAGAAATGCTTCAATGGTTGCTATTTCAAAGAGAATTAGCTAAAAACCAAATTATCATGACAATATAGGCCTAATGGAGTGTTTTATATGCAACAATTAGCGAAATATACTTTAACACATTTTACAAATACTTTACCAAAGATAATGTTAAACTGTAATCAGTAAATTTATCTGGAGAGAAAAAGGCTCCGCCAGGAGTTGAACCTGAGTCTGCCACTTTAGAGGCGGCCGTGCTGACCACTGCACCACAGAGCCGGGCTATAGAATTATTATGTTTGTTACATAAATGTTGCCAACAAAAATGGCTATATATACAATATAAACGACTATAAGTTAAAAGGTGTGAGGGGTAAGTATTAAAATACAAGGTATGGCATGGTTACAATACATTGTGTGGCAGTATGTATTACAATACAAAGTGTGACATTGTTACAATACATTGTGTAGCTTTAGGTATTTCAATACAAGGCGTGATAGAAAGTATTATAATGCAAGATGAGGCTGTAAATATTTCAATGCAACGTGTGGCAATGTTACAATATACGGTGCACCAGCAAGTGTTACATTTCAAGGTGTTGCAGTAAGTGTTACAATGCAAGGTGTGCCAGTAAGTTCTACAATTCAAGGTGTATCAGAAAAAGTTACAATACAAGGTGTAGCGGTAAGAGTTGCATTACAAGGTGTGGCAGTAGGTGTTACAATGCAAAATATAGAAATATTACAATACAAGACGTGGGAATATGTGCTGAAATAAAAGATGTGTTTGTGTTACAATACACATTATTGAAGTATTTCAATACAAGGTGTGAAAACGCTACAATGGCAGTGGCAGAGTTACAATACAACGTGTGACAGTGTTACAATACAAGGTTTAGCATAAATTATTACAGTACGACTTGTGGCAGTGTTACAATACAAGGTTTGCAGTAAGTATCACAATATAACGTGTGGCAGTGTTCCAATCCAAGGTGTGGAAGTTTTTCAATATAAGGTGTTGAATCAGGTGTTTTATTTCTGGGTATGGCAGTTAGTGTCTCAATCAAAAGTTAGGTAGTAAATATTACAGTACAACGTTTGGTAATATTACAGTAGTATTATTAAGTCATATCGGTTTAGTGTACTCGAGACACGGCATCCGCTACCACGTTGTCCTTCCCTCTGATATGCTTAATTTCTAACCAGTATTCTTGTAGTAGTAATGCTCACCTTGTCAGCCTCTGGTTGGAGTTTTTCATCTTATACAAGAAGGTCAGAGGGTTGTGATCTGTAAAATCAAGAACAGGCCTCGCCCCTCCTCCCACGTACACGTCGAAGTGCTTTAGGGCCATTACTAAAGCCAAAGCCTCCTTCTCGACGGTACTATAGGCACGCTGCTACTTCACGAATTTCTTGGAGTAAAATGTGACAGGCCTATGTACTTCGCTCCTTTCCTGGGCCAACATGGCTCCTATCCCTACATCACTGGCATCTACATACAGAATGAACCTGGCTGTAAAATCTGGGGATATCAACACTGGGGCCTCCGTCAACAGGTTCTTCGTCTTCTCGAAAGACTCCTGGCAGGCCTCTCCCCACTTCCATCGTGTATTCTTCCTTATCAATTCTTGCTCCTCAGGGCTGACCCTATAAGTACTCTGTTTAATAGGCCTGGCATCCCTCACCTCTACCTCGTGCGTCACACTCTTGTGGCCTCGGGGCACGTCGGTAAAAAGAGATACATTCTCTCTCAACAGGACCGTCAGGTCTCTGTCTTCCTTCCAGGTGTTGAAGCTTGACTCCGATATTCTCCAAACTCTCCGCATTGGAGAGATGGGTGCCGTCCGCCCTGGACCACTTTCCTTCCTCAGCTGGAATCTCTTGATTTACCTGCATACATAAGACCACTTTCTGCTGTAGTTCTCGTGGCATTGTTTCGTCCTGCACGGCGGCTCCTCCTCCTTCAGGGAAGAAAGGCTTCAGACGGTCAATATGACACACCTGTGTCTTGCGGGGGTCTGTCTGGCTTGCTGACTTCATAGCTTACTGGACCCAATCATCTTAGCACCTTATACGGTCCCTCAAATCGCGACTCTTCCCTGGCAGTAACACCATAACCTGGGACCCAATCTAGAACTCTCTTGGTGTAGCTTTTTTGTCATACCACTCTGACATCTTTTGCTGCGCCTCCTTCAAATGCTTTCCTAATAGTTCTTTCGCCAATGCAAGACGCTCCTTAAATTTCTGCACATATTCGTTGACCGTTCCCACGGTCACTCCTGGCGCCCATTGCTCTCTCAGCATGGATAGATGACTCCGTATCTCATGTCCATATACCAGTTGGAACGGTGAGAAACCCAGAAACTCCACTATCGTGTTCCTTATAGCAAACAATGCAGGGTACACTGCCTCATCCCACTCGGCTCCTTGTTCTGCACAGAACACTCTCAGAATGGTTTTCAGTGTGGAGTGAAACCTTTCGATCGCCCCTTGTGACTGCGGTCGGTAAGGCGATGACCGAATCTGAGTCACTCCCCAATTCGACACGGTCTGTCTAAACCACTTGGACTGGAATACGCTCCCACAGTCCGTCTAGATTTCCCAGGGCCTTCCCACCCAAGAGAAAAAACGCTGCAACTGCCTGGCTACTCCTATTGACGTCAAACGTCGCATCGGGACTGCTTCCGGGAACCTTGTCGCCACACACATGATAGTCATCAGGTAGGTGTTTCCCTTTTTCGTCCGTGGCAATGGTCCTACCCCGTCGACCAACAGACGCTCAAACGCTGGCCCAAATGCAGGAACAGGGACTAACGGGGCCTTTGGTATCGCCGGTACACTCTTTCCTGCCCTCTGGCAAGGTGTGGGAACCGACCTGTGAGATTTATATTTATTTAATTTATATGAATTTATATTTACGTTAATTTATGTACTTCGATAGCAATTTGTATAATGATAAGTGGACTGTATTTCTGCAATAATCTCTTAATCTCACAAATCGATCCTCTACACATTAGGGGGGGGTTTATTAAATTAATATATATGCAGCCAATCAAACTACAGTAATAGACTACATACATTGAAAAGGTTCCTTATCTTATAGTACAGCAGGTTAGTACACCAGGTATAACTAGGGTGTAGACACCAAATTATCCTCTTTGAGGTAGCTTCCATCACCCAGTAACTGATGCACAAAGCATATGCTTCCTCGTCTTGACCTGTCAAAAGGGCGCTAGCTGTAAAGCCAGATTCTATATATGACAAGCTATATCAGAGAAAACACTATACATGGAACATGAAGACCTGGCTTAATTACCTTTAGTTTGAGGCTATCACGTGCTCTAACCGGGTCACCCTATATAATGACATTAATGGCCATAAATGAAAGATACATGGGTTTCGGAAAGAACACTTAACTTGAATTGTTGACAGCGTGTTGAAAATGTTACACCTTTGGTTTCCATAACACTACGTCCAAGTAAAATTAACAGGAGCCGTATTTGCTCCTGTGAGCCTCTGGTCTAGTATAAACAATGGCTGCCCTCCTTCCTCACCCTGACGCCTGGCTTACATTGTCCAGATTTCAGAAAGTGATAGAAGGGTCACATTTACTCTACTTTAATATTGATAATTAAGTTAATTTATATGAGATGTTTTTATGATGGTAAAGTCCAAAGACTAATGTATTTAAGAATAATTCCCACCATAATAGGTGGTGATTTATAATAGTATGTGGTGATGATATCCCGTTTTCTTTAGACGATAATTCCACTACAAGTTACGTTTTCTATGGTTAACTTGTTTATACAACACAGCTATTATCTGTATGATATTAAATGGTGTCGGATTTTCCGACATAATTCCCCAGGGGCTGCTCACGGGTCGAAGTCCTATTTAGAACAGACGAACACCGATACTCCTCCTTCGAATTATTTGATTAATTTGATGTTAGTAGTTAGTAATCACACATTTGTGGTCTGTTCGTACAGGACGGATGTCCCGTACTAGAGTTGCAGGGGTTAAAAGTCTAATGCAATTTCATTTCCCTGTCAACTCTTGAAAGGCTAATATTCAAGCCTAATTACATATTATTTAACCCAGAAGACTGAATGTGATCAAGTACTACAGTCAAGTATGATTCAGGGACTGCAGTGAGATCAGTGACAATAGATATAACTTGAAGTTTGTTCAGGTAACTGGTCACTGATATATAAACACTGAGGCCCATGGAATACATCTTGATTAAATAATAAATGTATCATATCAGTCATCAGATTTATTGGGGTTTTAATTTAGTTAATTGATTCAGAAGATTGAATAGCTCATCATTAAAGTAAAGTATGGTTCTGAGACTGCAGTGGGTTCAGTGACATTGGTCGCAGTGACTTGTAGCTGTTTAAGCTACTGTTCACTGATTTGCCACTGAGGCCTCATGAACTCATCTTCAGCTTTAAATGATGATACTAACATCAACCTCTGTTGGTATAGTCAGCTGTAATCTCCTTAGTATAATGCTACTGGAGAAATATAATCAGCTGACAAATTTAGATTTCTACTGGTATTGTTTATCTGCAGGCATAGGTCTCCTCAGGCTTGATACTGGGCCTGAGAGTAATTTACCTCCTGCAGAGTTTAACATGGTTATACCCTGATATTTAGTAGGTCTACCGATGAATCGATGACAATAGTCTGTCCCTACAAGGAGACCGAAGTCGGTGAGGTGATCAGACTTAATATTATCTGCCAATTTTATTCCTCTATTTCTCAGGAATTTGGCTGTTGCTCTCAGACCTTGAACTTGTAGGTCTACTGGTATTTTGTCCACCACAATGGCTTGTACTCGACAGACGTACCTGCCTAAACGTACTGATGGTTGTACCACCTGGTAGACTTGAGGTCCTGCATCTGTTACAAACCCTGAGATGTTGAATGACATCTGGGCTACAGGCCTTAATTGTAATTCATCTGCCAGCCTTTTAGTAATATATGTTCTCTGGGATCCTTGGTCAAACAACCCACGGGTATGGACCTTGGCCCTCTTATTCAGGATGGTAATTTGGGCAGTAGGCAAAGTCGTATTACCTTTAGACTTTGCCGATTGGACACTCTTTGTTTGTTGCTCCTTGCAGTACTGTACTGTGGTGAGAATGCTATCTTCCACCTTGGGTCTTGAATACGTTAATTTCGTATATTTGCACAGTGCTGCATGGTGTCTACCTCTTCTACACCTGTTGCAGGTGTTGAATTGGGTATCACAATAGTCTATGTTGTGTGACTTGAGACACCTTGAACATCTCCCTAATTCCTGGAGTCGCTCCATACGAGTGTCTCTGGTTGGATAATTAGCACAATGGTATGTTGAATGTTTCTTTTTGCAGAACATACATGTCCCCCAGCCTACTGCACGTTTGGAAGTTACCGGTTTGGGTGAACTAGTAACAGTAGGCTTGGAGGATGCTGCTGCATTGTCAGATTTTCTGCAACTTGATGTTTGAGTAATTAACTGATGTTTATTTGGGGTAGTTGTTTTACCCTTTAATTGACTCTTATTTTCTATTTCTGAAGGCTTGCATGAGGCTTTAACTTCCTCATTTGCTCGTCGTTTGTTTATGATGGAATGTAAACCTTCAGTGATGTCCTGTACTGTCAGGATGGTGTTATGTTGATGTGCATATAATTCATCTAGTATATCGCTGGACAATTTTCGTTGAAGGACTACTTTGGTCATCCATTCACTAGTAGTTATATCAACCTTAAGACTGAATGTTCTTAGTAGTGACTCAAACTCCATGCTGAAGGATTGTAATGAGTCAGCAGTCTGATCAGGTTGAGGTAAATCCAGCAATTGTAGTACTAGATGTATGACAGTTTTCTCATTGCCAGCATTATCCCTAGGAAGCTGGACTGGGAAATTAGTGCTGTCGCTATTTTCATTTACATTTTCTACTACTGGTTCAGCTTCACCTCTAGCTTGGAGGCATGTTAACTTAGTAGCCTCAGGTATTGGGTTTTCAGAAACCACAGAGACTGTGGATAAATTGTCTGAGAACTGCTTAATTTCTGGTGGTATAATATTAGGTGAAGCTGTAGTGAGTGAAGCTTTCCTGGGTGAAGCTTTATCCTTGTTGATTAAAGGATCTAATCTGGCTTTACATTTATTCTCAAAAAGATCCAGATCATCCATAACATTATCTACTTTATTTGATGTACTTGCTAATTGTTCTGATTCAATTATCCTGTGTAAATGTTCCAACCTGCCTTGAGTTTCTTCTTCATATTGTGCTAGGTCAGACAGGAATGGTTCCACATCTTCAACTACTACGTCATCGTGGACTTGATTTTGGTAAGATTTCCTATTTGCTTTCAATATATGCAATTGGGTTTGAATCTGTAACAGTGGTATTTTCAACCGATGATAATTAATTACAGGCTCATATAACAACTGTTCATATTGGTTGAGATCCCTTGTTAGTTGGCGTTTGCTTGCTATTAAAGCACGCTTTGCTTTCTGTGGATTAGTCATGGTGACTTGTACTTGGGCTGCTCATAATACTGAACAAGCACTGATGGTAGCCTAGGGTAAATTCTGCACTCACTAGGCAATAATCCTACCTCTACAAGAGGTTAGCACTTAAAATTAATACACATTATATATATACAATCATACACACTAATGATTTGAGTGATAAACCAGTGTCACTGGAAGTACCTTTAGGTTAGCTCTTCTATATCACCCTAGGATGGTAGAGACACTAATTAATCACTCAAAGGTGTAATGATCATAAGTAAATTATTATATATACAACTCAACTCGAGTTGATAAAAATTACACCCAAAATAGGGTCTGGACCATTCATTAATGGTGTTAGGTTGATCAATATAGTACAACTGACTATGGTAATAATGGGACTAGGATGAACGATAATAGTTCAACTAGTCAGTGTTAATATCCTACCCTGTTGTGGGTTGGCAATTAGTAAATATTATACTGTGATCACTAGTGCAATATATATTAAATAATTCTCTATTTTGGAGAAATAATATACACAATTATTGATAATAGCCTCTTAATTAGCCTCTATGAAACTTCTAATATTATCAAGAAGTATTAAATATTATTAGTGACCTCGCGAAATAAACACAAAATTCGTAGATAATCTCTCGCGAAATGTAACACCACGAAATCCGTGAACAATCTTGCGAGGACACAGCCACTAATTTGGCTGGCTTCTATATTAGCGCTGTCATTTCACAGAATAACATGCCACCAAATCTCTGTGGGTGTGCATGAAACCGCTGACGAAGCTGATCTGAACTGAGCGGGGCTCGTGAACTCGCTCGAGTCAACGCCGCCGTCATTGACTGCTGGCCTTTGTATAAATAACACTGCACTAGTATATTTAATGAATCCACTGGTTAACTGGTTCATCCGGTACTAAGATGACCAAATGTGGGTTCATAGGATCAAATAATCCGTCATCCGGTTCGAAGATGACCAAATAATGTGGGAACCGACCTGTGAGATTTATATTTATTTAATTTATATGAATTTATATTTACGTTAATTTATATACTTCGATAGCAATTTGTATAATGATAAGTGGACTGTATTTCTGCAATAATCTCTTAATCTCACAAATCGATCCTCTACACATTAGGGGGGGTTTATTAAATTAATATATATGCAGCCAATCAAACTACAGTAATAGACTACATACATTGAAAAGGTTCCTTATCTTATAGTACAGCAGGTTAGTACACCAGGTATAACTAGGGTGTAGACACCAAATTATCCTCTTTGAGGTAGCTTCCATCACCCAGTAACTGATGCACAAAGCATATACTTCCTCGTCTTGACCTGTCAAAAGGGCGCTAGCTGTAAAGCCAGATTCTATATATGACAAGCTATATCAGAGAAAACACTATACATGGAACATGAAGACCTGGCTTAATTACCTTTAGTTTGAGGCTATCACGTGCTCTAACCGGGTCACCCTATATAATGACATTAATGGCCATAAATGAAAGATACATGGGTTTCGGAAAGAACACTTAACTTGAATTGTTGACAGCGTGTTGAAAATGTTACACCTTTGGTTTCCATAACACTACGTCCAAGTAAAATTAACAGGAGCCGTATTTGCTCCTGTGAGCCTCTGGTCTAGTATAAACAATGGCCGCCCTCCTTCCTCACCCTGACGCCTGGCTTACATTGTCCAGATTTCAGAAAGTGATAGAAGGGTCACATTTACTCTACTTTAATATTGATAATTAAGTTAATTTATATGAGATGTTTTTATGATGGTAAAGTCCAAAGACTAATGTATTTAAGAATAATTCCCACCATAATAGGTGGTGATTTATAATAGTATGTGGTGATGATATCCCGTTTTCTTTAGACGGTAATTCCACTACAAGTTACGTTTTCTATGGTTAACTTGTTTATACAACACAGCTATTATCTGTATGATATTAAATGGTGTCGGATTTTCTGACACAAGGTAAGCAAGTCTTACAGTAACGCCTCACATCGGCGTCCATACCCGGCCAGTAGAAATGGTCCCTAATCTTGCGTAGAGTCTTGGTCACTCCCAGGTGACCTGCAGAATCCACAGAGTGCGACAGATCCAGCACTGTCGCTCAGCACTGGGCCGGCAACACTACCTGGTGCCTCATACCTAGTGATTCCTCTCTGGCCTCCATTGTCTCATCAGCATACCATCCTGCAGATAAAAATGTGTGGCCCTTTCGGGATCAGCACGTCCTCCTTTGGCCTCCCGAATCAACTCTGGGAACTCCAACTGCTGTAACTCTCCCCAGACGAGTGCGGTCCACTCCAAGAGAACTGGTGAGGGTCACCTGTAGCTCACCATCCGGGTTGCCTTCGCCCTCCACTTGTTCTCCGGGTTCCACAAAGAGGTGATCGACTCCCAGGTTGTCAGACGTCTCTTCTTCAGCCCCATCAGATCCACTCACTCCGTGCTCGTTGCACCGCCTTGGGATCACAGCGCACACAGGAAACGCCACCTCAGCGACTCCCTTCTCGTCCCCACAGGCGTCTAATATTCCGCCTTTCTCTCTGTAGTGCTCCAAGCACTCCTCGCCCTTCACGAGGTTAGGGAATACACATCCTCCACAGGCGTCATTCCCAAGGATGACTTGCGCCTCCATCTTGGGCATCGAGGTGCAGACCCCTACTACTAGGATCTAACAGTCATAATCAGAATCCAAAGTTACCTTGTGCAGGGGCATCCTCACTGGGCCTCCCACAGTGGTCACAACAGCCACCCCCACACTGGTATTCTCGTAACCATCGGGGAACAGGGTTCTACTCACCAGGGTAAAATCAGCCCCGGTGTCTCTCAATATCTTCACAGGAACGGGGTCTGCCTCCCCCATCCTTACCGTCCCCTCACACACAAACGGGTGAACTCTTTTCTCCACACTTGGTAAGGGCTCAACCCGCACGCTCTCGGCCACTTGGTCCTCCATCCGAATGAAAGCAACGTTGCCCCGCTGCTTAGGGCGTTTGCAATCCAGTGTGATGTGTCCATATCCTCCACAGTTGTCGCAGCGGACCCTTCCTTGCGGTGACCTTCCGCCACCGCTCGCCCTGGCAACGCCTCCAGAGGCCGTCGCTCCGTGGATCTTCCTCACGCCTTCCGTCGTCTCCCTCGTAGTGTCTCTCGGCACCACAACAACAGATCCGGCACTCTCCGTTAGGGACTTCTTGACTGGTTCCACAGAATTTTTCGGTCCCCTACCATCTCCACTCGAGAGGCGGGACTTGGGAGAACTCGTTCCTGTCCTCCATCCGTCCGTCTTCCTATAACTACTCCCATAGCCGGAGTATACTGGCAGTCGGTGCAGTCCCTCTCTGTGTGGTCGCAAGGCATCCTCCAACATGTCAGCTCGGTCAGCAGCAGCCTTCCGGTCTTTCATGTCCGCCTCCTTAACTCTAATCCTGATCTCAGGGGTGAGCACGGACATAAATTTTTCCATGATCATTAGCCATTTGATATCCTCAGCTGACTTAGCTCATTCAGCTTCCAACCACTTCAGAAATTTTCTTTCCACGTCCCTCGCCGTCTCTGCATAAGATTTACCTGGCGAACAGGTACATTCTCGGAACCTTTTCCTGTAACACTCTGGGGCCAGCTTAAACGAGTGAAGCACTGCTCACTTCACTGCATCATAAATGGTGCATTCCTTGAGGTCAAGCATGTTGTAAGCCTCGCGAGTGTCACCTGTGAGTCTACCCTGGACCAGCTCCGCCCACTCTGCTCTTGGCCACTTCTTCAAGGTAGCGACCCTCTCGAAATGGTCAAAGAAGTCCTCAGCTTCATTAGGCACAAAGACCGGTAAATAGCGCTCTCGCACCCGGCGGTCTTCCTGCTGTGGGGGTGCGGGTGGGGCTAGCCCTAGTTCAGCCCGCTTCAGCTCAACCTCTCTGTTAGCTTCAATCTCTTGCTGCTTCAGCTTGGCTTCCAGCTCGCGCTCCTCCCATCTCAGCTGTGCTTCTGCTTCTCGTTCTTCACGCTTCAGCTGTGCTTCTCGTTCTTCACGTTTCAGCTGTGCTTCTCGTTCTTCACTCTTCAGCTGTGCTTCTCGTTCTTCATGCTTCAGCTGTGCTTCTGCTTCTCGTTCTTCACATTTCAGCTGGGCTTCTCGTTCTTCACGTTTCAGCTGGGCTTCTCGTTCTTCACGCTTCAGCTGTGCCTCCAGTAGCAGCTTCATCATATCCAGCTTGACGCTGCGCCGGCTGCCACTGGATCCCCTACTGCTTCCACCAATGCTTAAATTCTCCCCTGCACTGGCAGGTGTCGGTGGCCGTTCCTCCCTCAAAGCCTCATCTCGGGCCCTGAGCTGTGCCACTATCTCAAGCCTCCTTTCTCCCACTTTGGAGGATCTCAACTGGATTCCAAAGTGGCCAGCTATTAACTGCAGCTGCGCCTGCCTCGGTGCAATCCTCCAGCACCTGTTCATCCCTGGTGTCAATAAACCTTGCTACCTTCTCGTCCTCCATACTTGTGCTATGAGTGAATACCTGTTACCTGTACCTAATACCTTTGGCCACTATCAAGCACCACAATCGTAACCGTAATCGTGATCCTGGCAAGGTCACCAATGTCGGGGTGTCTCCCTCTCTAGCCAGTCACCCACCAAGTAATAGTAGTGAAAAGTGTTACTTACTGTAGCCCATTGGATCTTCTCTCAATCCTCATGGTGCCACTGTTCACAAAGGAGAGTCTCTCAGTCTATCTCCGGCCGGCCTCATAGCCTAAGACGAGTGAGAACACGATCACTTCACTTGATCATGTGCCCGCCCCGACAGAGGGCTCTACCGCTCATTAAAGGTCGCTAACTGGTGTTTACCGTGTCCAGTAACACCTCAGTGAAAATAGTAATAATGTAGTAACAGTAGTGGCCCCCAAAGAACACTAATCAAGTTGATAGCAGGTAAGTATATGTTTAAATCACTCACTCTCAGTAGCAACAAGGTAATGGAGGGTTGATACAAACACGGCGGTGGTTTTGTAGTTTACTTAAAAGATTAAAGAATCACAAATCTGCATCAACAACATGGCAAAGGAATAAATGAGCAGCTTCCTCTCCGCCTCTTCATAATTCTGGAACACTCAGGGAGATGGCAACACTCCTGGCTGTCACGCTTTCCCATGATCCAAATGCACTGTTATCGAACGTTTGGCAACTCACGAGATGCCATGCCCACTCACTCTCCTCAGCTGAGCTCACTCTGCTTACTATCTCACTATATTCACACTATTTGACGTGAGGCGCCTATTATTCCTTCATGTTCACAGTATATCACAACTCTGGCATAATCACAGTTAAACACAAAATATATGAATATGTTATTTAATAACTCCAGTATATAGATTACATCAATATTTATAATAATAATAATGAGGCAACTCTTGGCACACAGCCTTACACTACTAAATTGTACATTTATATATATATATATCCTCTGGCACAAACCTATAACATAAATGACACTCCAGGCACACAGCCTTACACTTTTAAATTGTACATTTATATATATATATATCCTCTGGCACAAATCTATAATATAAATGACACTCCCGGCACACAGTAATCTCTTCATCAAACCGCAGGTGCAATCACACACCATATATATATCTCGTGAGCGCTCTATAGCATCTCCCTTCACAACTGTGTCCTATTAGAAACATAGACATCGGTGAGCCCTGCTCATGACATAGAAGACACTCTAGCTAATAGCTAACTAAAGGGGAATGGGGGGGGGGGGTGAAACTGAATTACCTACTTCCACCATCAATGATGTGGACTCGTCCTCTGTTGAGGGTTGAACTGAAGCTCCTGGTCCCAGCTCACGACTTGCTGTAGGGAACACCCCCACACACTCTTATGCTCTTCCCAGGACTTCAACCAACGCCCAAAAAACGCTTCGTCTCCGTGCTCTTTCCTCTGCAGGTTCCGTCCTCCTCCACAACCTCTTGAAGGGTTGGAGTCGGTCTTCTGGCCGTCGTCTCCTCCTCACAATTACGTCTGCAGTCCTCACTCACGGTTGCAGTCGTTCGTATTCCCATCTAGTTTGTTCTTCTCCTTTCTCACGGTGAACTGGCCCAGCCGTTACGTCGTCACCCAACTGGTGAAACTGTACAGTCGTCCCTGACGTCACTGTCCAGGCTTCACTTCTGCTAAACGCCTGTCACTGGAGCACTTGTTGCTCGTTTCTCGTCAATTCCTTCTTCTGTCCGCTCCACGGAGTTCAGGAAGACCTCACAGAATGCTTGCAGACCACTGGTGATGCGCATGTCCACCGGAGAGGGGCAAAAACTCAGACTGAAGGGACCCCCCTATCGCACGTCCGCCCTTGACGACGTGTCATATCTAACTCATGGTGCCACGGGGCTCGCCGCCTGGACCCCTTCCTCTCGTGACGTCATACTTGCCAGGGGCATTTCTCATTGGCTCCCTGTACCACTTCATCGTTCTTGACCAATCTGGTGCCACTGACGTCATAACGTCTTGGCGGGAAAACGTAGGGGCCAGCGCCCTCTTGGCGTCCAAAAGGGCCTAAGCCACTGGCCAAAACACTCTTCTTTAGGTAATTTCTCGCCAACGCGAGAACACATCTTGCTCCCACATATGTTAAATTGTTCCCTGGAACGCAGAGAACGTTCGGGTAAAGTAGATATGATTCTTACAGCTGGCGTGGGAGAAATATAAAGGGGGAACACCGTCACAGAGGCTATGTTTAGAACACCAATAAACAACATGAAAGTTGATGACCCAGACAGCTTCTTTATGAATGACATTCAAGCTGCAGATAATATAGCGGATATTACCACAATTTCGGAAGACTTTGAAAGAGAAATTGACAATGTGCCTGTGCGCTCAGCACTTGGGCCTGACTCATGGAATTCAATATTCATAAAGAAATGTTATGTACCAGTAGCGCGAGCACTCAGCGTAATATGGAGAAAGAGCCTAGATACAGGGGAGATACCAGCAGCACTTAAATCTGCAGATATAGCTCCTTTGCACAAGGGGGGAGTATAGCCTTGGCAAAAAATTATAGGCCAGTTGCACTAACATCACACATAATAAAAGTGTTTGAAAGAGTGATTACGAATCAACGTTCTAGTTTTATGGAAAACAATGAATTGCACAACCCAGGAAAACATGGATTTAGAGCGGCAAGATCCTGTCTGTCACAGTTACTCAACTATTATGACAAAATCAAAGTAGCTCTAGAAGAAAAGCAAAATACAGATGTTGTACTAGCCTAGATGCAGGGGAGATACCAGCAGCACTTAAATCTGCAGATATAGCTCCTTTGCACAAGGGGGGAGTAAAGCCTTGGCAAAAAATTGTAGGACAGTTAAACTAACATCACGCATAAAAAAAGTGTTTGAAAGAGTGATTACGAATCAATGTTCCAGTTTTATGGAAAACAATGAGTTGCACAACCCAGGACGACATGGATTTAGAGCAGAAAGATCCTGTCTGTCACAGCTACTCAACTACTATGACAAAATCAGAGAAGCTCTACAAGAAAAGCAAAATGCACGTTTTGAATACACAGATTTTGCAAAGGCGTTCGACATATGTGACCATGGGGTTACTGCACACAAAATGAGGTCAATGGGAATAACTAGAAAAGTAGGACGCTGGATACTCAATTTCCTGTCGAACAGAACACAAAGAGTAACAGTCAATCAAATAAAATCGAGTCCAAGCGAAGTTAAAAGTTCTGTACCTCAAGGTACAGTCGTTGCACCGCTACTGTTCCTTATTCTCATATCAAATATAGACAAAAATACACGTCACAGCTTCGTGTCATCCTTCGCAGATGACACAAAAATCAGCATGAAAATTACCTCTGCTGAAGACATTGAAAAATTACAAGCAGATGTCAACAAAGTTTTTGATTGGGCAGCAGAAAATAACATGATGTTTAACAGTGATAAATTTCAGGTACTCAGGTACGGCAAAAATGAGGATCTGAAACATAATACAGGGTACAAAACACAATCGAGTCTTCCCATAGTAGAAAAACAGCATGTCAAGGATTTGTGAATAATGATGTCCGACGATCTAACGTTTAGGGAGCATAACCAAGCAAATATTGCGTCAGCCAGAAAAATGATAGGATGGATTACAAGAACTTTCAAATCCAGGGATCCCATCACAATGGTTGTACTGTTCAAGTCACTTGTTTCGTCCCGTCTCGAGTACTGCTCAGTACTCACTTCCCCCTTCAGAGCAGGAGAGATTGTTGAAATAGAGGGAATACAGAGAACATATGCGGCACACATAGACGAGATAAAACACCTAAATTATTGGGATCGTCTCAAAGTTCTCCAAATGTACTCTCTAGAAAGGAGACGAGAGAGATACCAAATAATATACACATGGAAAATACTGGAGGGCCAGGTCCCAAATCTACACAGTAAAATAACAACGTACTGGAGTGAACGATATGGAAGAAAATGCAAAATTGAACCAGTGAAGAGCAGAGGTGCCATAGGCACAATCAGAGAACACTGTATAAACATCAGAGGTCCGCGGCTGTTCAACATCCTCTCAGCGACTATGAGAAATATTGCCGGAACAACCGTGGAGATCTTCAAGAGAAAACTGAACTGTTTTCTAAGAGAAGTTCCGGATCAGCCGGGCTGTGGTGGGTATGTGGGCCTGCGGGCCGCTCCAAGCAACAGCTTGGTGGACCAAACTCTCACAAGTCGAGCCTAGCCTCGGGCCGGGCTTGGGGAGTAGAAGAACTCCCAAAACCCCATCAAGCAGGGGTCAAGGCCATACAGAAGCGAGCCTCACACTTCCAGCAAACTCTTCACATCTCATGTCAAGTAATTCGTTTCTATTCTTGCTCACTGACCATATTCTTAAACTATCTGTCAAATTTAACCAATTGTTTTACGTATGTATCTTCATGTCTATATTTCGTTGACCTCTTATTTAGGTCAGGTCATGCAGAATAACTCTCAAGGTAGACTCGTTTCTCAGCTATCTAGGATCATAACACTCCCCTCCCCTTATTTTTTAGAGTTATTCCAGTGGCAAGGCTCGGGATAACGCACCAGCCACCACATTTTCTTGTCCTTTAACCGATTTGTTCGGCCGGTTGATCTGTTTACGTACTCCCTCCAGGAGTCTACAATTATCCGTGGCACTTCGTGACATCTGGCTCACAACTCGCTAGAAACATGGTCTTCTCTTAAACGATTCGACTTCTTTCACCTTGACTAGGCTGTCCCCCTTGGACACTTGCACTCCATCAGTCCACTCTACTTATTGTTTCCACCCTCCGTTTCCTCTTCTTGCGCTCTTCACGTTCAGAGTAAGACATCTACCGTCTGTACCTCCTCTGTCGTCCTCGTGCTTCAGTTCATCGTCCTCATGATTCGGATTCGGTCTGCCACCACCACGCTTCAGTCTCACATCAACGTACTTCACTCTGTCGTCTTCACGCTTCCATCTACTGCCATCATACTTCCGTCTCTTGTCAACATACTTCACTTTCTCGTCTTTACCGACGATCCCTTCTTTTGTCTCCTCAATTTATCCGAGACTTCATCCTCATCGACTTCCATCGAATCCTCGACTTTCTTCTACTCCACCATGTTTGCATCAACATCATCTTCATACACTTCCCACTTCTACACAACTCCATTTCTTTTCCTTCAACTTTACATCGTTCCTTCAAGGTTTCTTCGAGCAGTGTACTACACTCAACAGCACTCGTCGCTCTACCACTTCCAGAGTGCTTGTAAGCATACCTCTGCACACACTGTCTTTTCTCACTTCCCTTTCTCGGCTATCACTCTTCTACATTATCTCTTCTCCGTGAAACATGTCAACTCTTGACATCTCAAACAACTTGACTCCATTATCCTTATGCTCCTGTACTCGTGGACAACTTGATCTTTTCCTCCCGTCCTCGCTCTCTCCACATCTTTCTTCACTTCTACTCAGCATAGTTGCATCCACCTTCTGACTTTTAATTTCAGTGGGCTGGGCTATACTCAGGTCCACTCTCTTCACATTATTCTTCTTCGGACGGGTCATTTTCACTTTTGACCTCACCGAGGCTCCATTTTCCTGAGCCGGATCTTCCTCAAACAGCCACACTATATCTTCGTCGATATCTTCTACCGGTTGAATCGACACTGTCTCATCTTCTCCAGTGTCTTCCTCGTCGGCCATCTCTTCCTTCGTCACTACCGAGACAGGGTACTCAATGCCTTGGCGGTCTCCTGTCACGTCCCCTCGAATGTCAGTCAGGTTCACACGCTCATGTGTCCCATCTGTGCCGTGGCTCCTTTGGCACTCCTCTGGCGCAGCCTCCACTACAATCTTTGGCAACACCTTCGTCCCGCATAAGTCATTCCCCAGGATCACCTGGACTCCTGAAACAGATATGTCGGGGCATACTCCCGACATTACCTCTGCTGACAAATATTCCGACCTTAGCTGGACAGGACATACGGGCATGTCACTCTCAGACAACAACCCATATACCTTCATCTTCCTCCTGCCAGCTATCCGTAGATCACTCCCAATTAGGCTTTTCGTGATCAGGGTCTGATTGGCTGCGGTATCTCTTAAGATACCAACTTCTACTTCAGGTTGGCCTCCTATTCCGATCCAATCTTTACTCATGAACGGCCTATACCGCTCGTTCACTAAGGTCACCTTCTGTGGTTTGTCCTGGAACACATTAGTATATTTACTTCGGGGGTCACACATGGCCAAGGCCACAACTCTCTTGCCCTGCCTACAATCTCGCATCACGTGACCTAATCGGTTACAATTGTAACACCTCATTTGGGAGAAATCTCTCCTATATGTTCCCGAGTGGTTCTGACTCTGCCCACTCATATTGGAGTTCCTCGGGCCAGATGTACTACTCGTACTCTCTGGGGCTCGACTGGACTCTTGTCTTCTCGGCACATTTTTATTTTCCTGCTTAACTTCTTCATCCTCACTTTCAGATGAAGTGTGTGACTTACTCTTCTGAGTTTCAGGATGCTTGCGATTACTCGTCCATCTATCAAAGTTTTTCTCACCCCAGGTTCCTCTGGGTTTATCACAATTTCTTTCTTCCCAGACTCAACTGGGTCTGCTATTACCGTGTCTCGCCTCGCTTCTCACTCTGTTCTCCCTTAAGCTCTTGCATGCTTCACTAATCATATCCGCCCTATCTGCGGCATCTTTCACATCCTTTACCCCTGCCTCGTGATCTTGAACTTTGTCTCGGGATGCATCATCGCCAAGAACTTTTCCACGACCATTAATCTCTTTAGGCCAGTATAAGATCCAACACCGGCAGCCTCAGTCAATTACTGATTTTGGACTATCAACGTAACGTCCCTCTCACTGTATTTGAACTACCAACGTAACGTCCCTTTTATTGTATTTTTACTACAACCTTAACGGCCTCGTACTATATTTGGACTACCAACGTAACGTCATTATTACTGTATTTTTACACCAACGTAACGTGCCACTTACTGTATTTCAACTACCAACGTAACGACACCCTTACTGTTTTTGGACCACCAACGTAAAGTCCAACTTACTGTATTTGGACTACAACGTAACGCCTCACATACTGAATTTATACTACCTACATAACGTGCCAATTACTGTATTTGAACTTCCAACGTAACGTCCCACTTACTTTATTTGGACTACAAACGTAACGTTCCTCCTACTGTGTTTGGACTATCAACGAAACGTCCCTCTTACTGTTTTTGCGGACCCAACGAAACGTGGTAATTACTATATTTGAACTACCAACGTAACGTCCCTCTTGCTGTATTTTTACTGTAAACATTACGTCACTTTTACTGTATTTGAACTACTCACGAAACGTCCCCTCTTACTATATTTGGGCAAGCAACGTAACGACCCTCTTACTGTATTTGAACTACAAACGTAACGTACCACTTACTGTATTTAAACTACAAACGTAACGTTCCTCTTACTGTATTTCGACTACCAGCGTAAAGTCCCTCCTACTGTCTTTGCAGAATCAACGTAACGTGCCACTTACTGAATTTGAACTGCCAACGAAAAGTCCCTCATACTGTATCTGGACGACAACTGTAACGTCCCACTTACTGTATTTTGACTTCCATCGTAACGTTCCTCCTACTGATTTTGGACTACCAACGTAACGTCCCTCATATTGTATTTGGACTACAACTGTAACGTTAATTTTACTGTGTTTGGCCTGCCAACATAATTCTCTATTATTTTCTTTGTACTACCAACGTAACGTCTCTGTTACTGTATATGGACAACCATGGTAACGTCTCTCTCACTGTATTTCCACTACCAACGTAACGACCCTCTTAGTGTATTTTGACACCAATGTAACGTGCCACTTACTGTATTTCAACTACCAACGTAACGTCCCTCTCACTGTATTTAGACGACTAACGTAACGTCCCTCTTACTGTACTTCAACTTGCAACGTTATGACTTCTTACTGAATTTGGAAACCAACGAAATGTGCCACTTACAGTATTTCAATTATCAACGTAACGACCCGCTTACTCTTTTTGGACAACCACCGTAATGTCCCACTTATTGTACTTGAAATACCTACGTAACGGGCCACTTACTGTATATGAATTATAAACATAACACCCCATGTACTGAATTCGGACTACTAACGTAACGAACCAATTACTGTATTTGAACTACTAATGTAACGTCCCTCCTACTGTATTTGGAATATCAACGTAATGTCCCTCTTACTGTTTTTGCAGAACCAACGTAACGTGCTACTTACTGTATTTGGACTACAAACGTAACGTCCCACTTCCTGTATTTGGACTACATACGTCACGATCATCTTACTGTATTTCAACTACCAACGAAACGTTCCTCTTACTGTATTTGGACTACTACTGTAACGTTCCTCTTACTGATATTGGACAACAAAGGTAACCGCCCTCATAATGTTTTTGAACTACCAACGTAACGACCCTCTTACTGAACTTTGGACACATAAATAACGTGCCACTTACTGTATTTCAACTACCACCGTCACGACCTCCTGACCTTTTTAGGACCATGAACATAACGTCCCAATTACTGTATTTTAACCACCTACGTAACGTGCCATTTACTGTATTTGAATTACCAACGTAATGTCCGTCCTACTTTATTTGAACTACAAACGTACTGTCCCTCTTACTGTATTTGGACTACCAAAGTAACGTCCCACTTCTTCTATTTGGACTACAACTGTAACGTTCCTTTTACTCTATTTGGACTACCAACGTAATGTCTCTATTACTGAATTTGGATTACAAACGTAACGTCCCTGTTATTGTATTTGGACAAACATGGTAACATCCCTTGCACTGTATTTCAACCACCAACGTAACGACCTCCTTACTCTATTTGGACACCAACGTAACGTTTCACTTACTGTATTTGAATGACCAACGTAACGTCCCATATAATAAATTTGGACTACTAACGTAACGGGCCAATTACTGTATTTGAACTCCAAACGTAACGTCCGTCCAACTGTATTTGGACTACCAACGTAACGTCCCTCTTACTGTTTTTGCAGAACCAACGTAACGTCCTACTTACTGTATCTGAACTTCCAACATAACGTCCCTCTTACTGTATCTGAACTTCCAACGTAACGTCCCTCTTACTGTATTTGGACGACAAACATAACGTCCCTCTAACTGTATTTGGACTAACAACGTAACGCCCCTCCTACTGTATTTGGACTACAAACTTTATGTCCCACTTACTGTATTTGGACTACAAACGTCACAATTATCTTATTGTATTTGGAATTCCACGTAACGTCCACCTTCCTGTTTTTGCAGAACCAACGTAACGTGCCACTTACTGTATTTGAACTACCAACAAAACGTTCCTCTTATTGTATTTGGACTACAACTGTAACGTTCCTCTTACTGATTTTGAACAACCAACGTAACGTCCCTCTTACTGTATATGAACTACCAACGAAACGTCCCTCTTATTGTATTTGGAATACAACTGTAACGTTCCGGGAGCCGGTCGTCCGAGCGGACAGCACGCAGTACTTGTGATCCTGTGGTCCTGGTTTATATCCCAGGCGCCGGCGAGAAACAATAGGCAGAGTTTCTTTCACCCTATGTCCCTGTTACCTAGCAGTAAAATAGGTACCTGGGTGTTAATCAGCTGTCACGGGCTTCTTCCTGGGGGGTGGAGGCCTGGTCGAGGACCGGGCTGCGGGGACACTAAAAAGCCTGGAAAACATTTCAAGATAACCTCAAGAAGATAACCTCCCTCAATATGTGTTTGGGTTACCAATGTAACGTCTCCATTTCTGTATTTGGACTATCAACGTAACGACCCTGTTACTGTATTTGGACTACCATTGTAACGTCCCTCTTACTGTACTTCAACTACTAACGTATCGACCCTCTTACTGTTTTTGGACCACCAACGTAACGTCCCACATACTGTATTCAGAATAATAACGTAACGTGCCAATTACTGTATATGAACTATCAACCGAACGACCTTCCTACTGTATTTGGACTATCAACGCAACGTAGTTCTTACTGTATTTGAACTACAAACTTAACGTCCCTCTTATTGTATATGGACTTCTAACGTAACGTCCTTCTTACTGTATTTAGACTACCAACGTAACGTCCCTTTTACCGTATTTGGACTACCAACGTATCGTCCCTCTTACTGTATTTGTACTATAATTATATCGTTTCTCTTTCTGTATTTGCACATAAAAGGTAATATCCCTTTTTGTGTATTTGAAGTATTAACGTAACGTCCCTCCTACTGTACTTGAACTACCAACGTAATGTTCCTCTTTTTGTATTTGGATAACCAACGTAACGTCCTTCTTACTGTATTTGGACTACAACGTAACGTCCCCTCTAAGTGTATTTTTAAGACCAACGTAACTTCCCAATTATTGTATTTGGACTACCAACGTAACGTCCCTTCTACTGTATTTAGACTACCATTGTAACTTTTATCTTACTGTATTTGGACATAAAACGTAATGTCCCTTTTATTAAATATGAACTACCAACGCACCATTACTATTACTGCATTTGGACTACCAACGAAACGTCTCTCTCACTGTATTTGGACTACCATCGTAACGTCCCTATTACTGAATTTGGACTACAAACGTAAGGTCCCTTTTACTGTATTTAGATTACCATTGTAAAGTTTCTCTTATTGTATTTGCACATAAAACTTAAAGTTCCTATTACTGTATATGAACTACCAACGAAACGTTCATCTCACTGTATATGAACTACCAATGTAACGTTTATCGTACTGTATTTGAACTACAAATGTAACGTCCCTCTCACTGTATTTGAACTACAAACGTAACCTCTTTATTACTGTATTTGGACACCAACATAACGTGCCACTTACTGTATATGATCTACCATCGTAAAAACCCCCTTACTGTTTTTGGAAAACAAACGTAATGTCCCTTTTACTGTATTTGGACCACGAAAGCAACGATCCTCTTACTGTATTTGGACTACCAACATAACGTTCCTCTTACTGTTTTTGTAGAAGCAACGTAACGTGCTACTTACTGTATTTGAACTACTAACGAAACGTCACCCTTAATGTCTTTGGAATGTCACTGTAACGTCCCTCTTACTGTATTTGGACTACTAATGTAACGTTCCTTTTAGTGATTTTGGACTACCAACGTAACGTCCCTCTTACTGTATTTGAACTACCAACATAACGTCCCTGTTATTGTATTTGGACCACAACTGTGAAGTACCGTCGAATGTTTTTGAATTTCTAACGCAACGTCTCTATTACTATGTTTGTACTACCAACGTAACATCCCTGTTATTGTATTTGGACAACAATGGTAACGTCCCTCTCAATGTATTTCAAATACCAACGTAACGACCCTCTTACTGAATTTGGATACCAACGTAACATGCCAATTACTGAATTTTAACTACCAACGTAACGTCCCTCTCACTGTATTTAGAGTACCAACGTCACGTCCCTCCTACTGTACTTCAGGTACCAACGTAACGACCCCTCTTACTGTATTTGGACTCGAACGTAACGTGCCACTTACAGTATTTCAACTGCCAACGTTAGGTTGGCAGTTGAAACCCTCTTACTGTTTTTGGACCAACAACGTTAAGTCTCACTTACTGTATTCGAACCACCTACGTACCATGCCATTCACAATATTTTAATTATAAACGTAACATCCCACTTACTGTATTCGGACTACTAACGTAACGTGCCAATTACTGTATTTGAACTACCAACGGAACGTCCCTCCGACTGTATTTGAACTACCATCGTACCATCCCTCTTACTGTATTTAGACTACGAACGTAATGTCCCTCATACTGTTTTTGCAGAACCAACGTAATGTGCAACTTACTGCATTTGAACTTTCAACGGAACGTCCCTCTTTCTGTATTTGGACTACAAATATCATCTCCCTCTTACTGTATTTGGACTACCAACTTAACGTCCCTCTTACTGTTTTTGCAGAACCAACGTAACGTGCCACTTCATATATATGAACTACCACCGAAACGTCCCTCTTACTGTATATGGACAACAACTGTGACATCCTTCTTACTGTATTTGGGCTACTAATTAAATGTCTTTATTGCTGTATTTGGACTACCAACGTAACCTCCCTGTTACTGTATTTGGACACCAGCGTAACGTCCCACCTACTGTATTTGAACCTCCTACGTAACTTGTCACTTACTGTATTTGAACTACCAACGTAACATCCCTCGTACTGTATTTGAGCTACCAACGTAACGTCCATCTTATTGTATTTGGACTACCAACGTAACGTCCTTCTTATTGTGTTTGGATTACCAACGTAACGTCCCCATTACTGTACATGAACTACCAATGTAACGTCCCTCTTACTGTATTTGGACTACCATTGTAACGTTTCTCTTACTGTATTTGGCCATAAAAGGCAATGTCCCTATTACTGAATTTGAACTACCTACTTAACGTCAATCTTACTGTATTTTGACTAGTATCGTAACGTCCCTCTCTCTGTATTTGAACTACCAACGTAAACTCAATATTACTGTATTTTAAAACCAACATAACGTACCACTTACTGTATTTGAACTACCAACGTAACGGCCACCTCACTGTTTTTGGACCACTAAAGTGACGTTCTACTTACTGTATATGAACCACCAACGTAACATGCCAATTACTGTATTTGAACAACCAACGAAACGTGCCACTTACTGTATTTGAAGTACCAACGTAACGACCTCCCCCTTACTGTTTATGAACCACCAACGTAATGTCCAAATTTCTGTATTTGGGCTACCAACGTAACGTCCTACATACTGTACTTGGACTACCAACGTTCCGTGCTATTTATTTTATTAAAACTGCCAACGTATCGTCTTACATACTGCATTTGGAATGCCAACGTTCCGTGCTAATTATTGTATATAAAATACCAGCGTAACATCCCACTTCCTATATTTGGACAACAAACGTAGCGTCTCTCACACTGTATTTCGACTACCAGCGTAACGTCCCTCTTTCTGTATTTCGACTAATAACGTAACGTCCCTATTACTGTATTTGGATTACCAACGTAACGTCCTTCATTCTGTTTTTAGACAACCAACGTAACGTGCCACATACTGTATTTGAACTACGATCATAACGTCCCTCTTACTGTATTTGGACTACATACGTAAAATGCCACTTACTGTATTTTAACTACAAATGAAACGTCCCTCTTATTTTATTATGACTACCAACGTAACGTCCCTCTTACTGTATTTAGACTACCAACGTAACGTTCCTCTTGCTGTTTTTGGAATTCAGACGTAACGTCCCTCTTACTGTATTTGGACTGCCAACGAAATGTCCCTCTTGCTATAAATGTCCCTCTTGGGCTATGGAATTATTGTGTTTGTTATATAAATGTTCCCAACAAAATGGGTATATAAACAATATAAACGATAATAATTTAGAAGGTGTTAGGTAAGTATTACAATACAAGGTATGGCATGGTTGCAATACATTGTGTTGCAGTAAGTATTACTATAAAAGGTGTGACATTGTTACAAGACATTGTGTAGTTTTAAGAATTTCAATACAAGGCTTAGCAGTAAGTATTACAATACAAGATGAGGCAGTAAATATTTTAATACAAGATGAGGCAGTAAATATTTCAATACAATGTGTGGCAGTGTTACAATATACGGTGCACCAGCATGTGTTACATTACAAGGTTTGGAGTAAGTGTTACAATGCAAGATGTGCAAGTAAGTTTTACAATTCAAGGTGTATCAGTATCAGACTACAAACGTAAAATGTCACTTACTGTATTTGAACTACAAACGTAACGTCCCATTTACTGTATTTGGACTACAAACATAACGTCCCAGTTACTGTATTTGGACTACCTATGAAACATCCCTCTTACTGTATTTGGAGTTCCAACGTAACGTCCCTTTTACTGTATTTAGAATACCAACGTAACGTTCCTCTTGCTGTTTTTGGACTACAAACGTAACGTCCCACTAATTGTATTTTGACTACCGTTGAAACGTCCCTCTTACTGTATTTGGACTGCCAACGTAACGTCCCTATTACTGTATTTGAACTACCAACGTAATGTCCCTCTTACTGTATATGGACTACCGTTGTAACGTCCCTCTTACTGTATTTGGACTACCAACGTAACGTCCTTATTACTGCATTTGAACTACCAACGGAACGTCCCCTATTTCTGTTTAGAACTACCAACGTACCGTCCCTATTACTGTATTTGAACTACCAAAGTAACGTACCTACATAAGTTTTACAATATTTGTTATTTTAGCTTTTTAATAGATCAAATGATTCAGTGTATGTTATTTAAAAGTGAATTAGATAAATAAAAAAATATCATGACAATGTGGGTCTAATGATGCTTTTATATTCGCTATAATTCGCCTTATCTACCTTTACACATATTACAAGTACTTTGTTGAACATAAAGTAAAATAGTAGTCAGCAAATTTATCTTTGTGTAAATCTTGCTGTAGAGAAAAAGGCTCCGCCAGGAGTTGAACCTGAGTCTGCCACTTTAGAAGCGGCCGTGCTGACCGCTGCACCACAGAGCCGGGCTACGGAATTATTATGTTTGTTATATAAATTTTCCAACAAAATGGTTATATAAACAATATAAACGACAATAAGTTAGAAGGTGTGAGGGTAAGTATTACAATACAAGGTATGGCATGGATACAATACATTGTATAGCTTTAAGTGTTACAATACAAGGTGTGGCAATAGGTACTACAATACAAGATGTGTCAGTAAATATTTCAATACAGCGTGTGGCAGTGTTACAATATACGGTGCACCAGCATGTGTTACATTGCAAGGTGTTGCTGTAAGTGTTACAATTCAAGGTGTATCAGTAAAAGTTACATTGCAAGGTGTATCAGTAAAAGTTACATTGCAAGGTGTAGCAGAAAGCATTATAGTAAACCGTGAGGCAGTTTTATATTATAAGGTATGGCATCAGGTGTTTCATTTCTTGGTTTGGCAGTTAATGTTTCAATAAAACGTGAAGTAGTAAATATTACAGTATAACGTTTGGTAGTATTACGGTACCACATGATGGAGTGTTACAATACTAGATTTGGCAGTGTGTTTGACGATGCAAGGTGTCAAATTGTTACAATACAAGGTAAGGCAGCATGTGTACAATACATGGTGCTTAAGTAAGTTTTGCTATGCAAGGTGTGGGCGCATGTGTTACAATACATAGTGTGGCAGTAAGTTTGGCAACAAAAGAGGGTGGCAGTAAGTATTACAATTAAATGTGTTGCAGTGTTACAAAACAAGGTTTGGCTGCAGATGTTAGATTATATGATGTGTCAGTGTTACAATACAAAGTGAGGAAGTAACTATTAGAGCACAACGTGTGTCGGAATTGCAATTCAAGGCGTTGCATTAAGTATTACAATACAAGATGTAGCAGTGTTACAATATAAGGTTTGACAGCACATGTTACATTAGAAGGTGTGGCAGTAAATGTTACAATGCAAGGTGTGGCAGAATATTATATAATAAAAAGGTGTGACAGCATGTGTTACAGTACATAGTGAGGCAGTATTACAATAAAAGGAGTGGGACTATGTGTTTAAATGCAAGCTGTTATTGTGTTACAACACAAGGTGTGGCAATAAGTGTTACAATACCGGGTGTGGCATTAAGTCTTACAATGCAAAGTGTGGCAGTATTACAATACAAGGCGTGAGAATATGTATTGCAATGCATGGTGTGATTGTGTTACAATACAAGGTGTTGTAGTAAGTCTTACAATACAAGATGTGGTAGTAAGTCTTACAATACAAAGTGTAGCATTGTTACAATACATAGCGTACCAATAAATGTTGCAGTACAAGGTTTGGTTGTGTTACATTACAAGGTGTGGCAGTCTTACAATAAATGGTATGGCAGTGTTACAATACAAGATGTGGCAGAAAGTATTACCATACAAGGTGTGGCAGAAAGTATTACCATACAAGGTGTGGCAGAATGTATTACCATACAAAGTGTGGCTGTGTTACAATATAAGGCGTGTTACCTCTCTCTCTTTCCTTAGTTAAGTTCATGCCTTCCTTGTCTCATCCCAATCGTCTTGATAATGGTCCAGGATGGACCGAAATGTCGTTTTCAATTCATCTTCTAGCGTATGGTCTTGGTCAGCATATATTCTGCTACGTTATTGTGACTCATCATTTGCGTAGAAGTAACAGTTACAGTACAAGGTGTGGCATTGTTACAATACAACTTGGGGCAGTGTTTTAGAACAAGGTGTGAGAGAAAGTATTACAGTACAAGGTGTTGCAATACAAGGTGTGCCAGTAGATCATGCAATAAAAGGTAGGAAGTAAGTGTTACAATACAACGTGAGGCAGTGTTACAAGGCAAAGTGTGGGAGGTATTTTTACAGAACAACTTGTGGCAGTGTTACAATATAATGTGTGGCAATAGGTATTACAGTACAGGTGTTGCAGTGTTACAGTACAGGTGTTGCAGTGTTACAGTAGAAGGCGTTGCAGTGTTACAATACAAGATGGGTCAGAAAGAGTTACAATAATTATGTTGCAGTGTTACAAAAGAAGGTGTAAGTAAGCGTAACGAGAAAGGCGTGACAGTGTTATAATACAGGGTGTGACAGTAATTGTTGCAATACAAGGAGTGACAGTGTTACAATATGATGTGTGACAGTAAGTGCTTCAATTCGAGGTGCGGCAGTGTGAGACAAAAATAGTTTTGGTAGCGTTAAAATACAAGTTGTGTCTGTGTTAAATTATCAGATGTGGCAGTAATTCTTACAATGTAAGGTGTGGCAGTAAGTGTTACAATGCAAACAGTAATGGTTTTATAATACAAGGAATATCGGTGTTATATACCACGTTAGGCAGCACCTGTTACAATACAAGGTTTGGCAGTAAGCATTACTACACAAGACGTGGCAGTAAGTGATACAATGCAAAGTGTTGCAATGTTATTTTATTTGCACTACCAACGTAACGTAACGTCCCAATTACTGTTTTTGGACTACCAACATAACGTGCCACTTACCGTATTTGAACTACCAACATAACGACCCCTATACTGATTTTGGGACTCCAACGTAACGTCCCACTTACTGAATTTCAACTACCAACGTAACGTGACACTTAATGTATTAGAACTACCAATGTAACATCCCACATATTGTATTTGGACTTCCAACGTAACGTGACACTTACTGTATTTGAACTACCAACTTAACGTCCCACTTACTGTTTTTGAAACCAATGTAATATGCCACTTACTGTATTTAAACTACTGAAGTAACGACTTACCTCACTGTTTTTGAACTACTACCGTAACGTGCCACTTACTGTTTTGGACACCAATATAACGTGCCACTTACTGTTTTGGACACCAATATAACGTGCCACTTGCTGTATCTGAACTACCAACGTATCGTCCAACTTTCTGTATTTCGACTACAAACGTTACGTCCCTCTCATTGTATTTGGACTACCAACGTAACGTCTGTTTTTGCAGATACCAACGTAACGTCCCTCTTACTGTGTTTGGACTACAAACGTAACGTCCCCTTTATTGTATTTGGTCTACCAACATAACGTCCGTCTTACTGTATTTGGACTACCAACGTAACGTCCCTTTTTACTGTATTTGGACTACCAATGTAACGTCCTGTTTACTCTATTTCAAGAACCAAAGTAACGAACCCCTTTGCTGTTTTGGGGCGACCTACGTAACGTCCAACTTACTGTATTTGGACTACCAACGTAACGTGCCACTTACTGCATTTGAGCAATCAACTTAACGTCCTACAGCCTGTATTGGAAATACCAACGCAACGTGCTAATTACTGTATTTGAACTACCAACGTGACGTCCCACGTACTGTATTTGGACTAGAAACGTAACGTTCCTCTTATTGTATTTGGACTAAAAACGCAACTTACCTCTCATTGTTTTTGCAGAACAAACGTAACGTGCCACTTACTGTACATGAATCACCAACGTAACGTTCCTCTTAATGTATTTGGACTACAAACTTAACGTCCCTCTTACTATATTTGGACAACCAACGTAACGTTCCAGTTATTGTATTTTAACTACCAACGCAACGTCCTTTTACTGTATTTGAACTACAACTGTAAAGTCCCTCTTACTGTTTTTGGACTACCAACGTAACGTTCCTCTTACTGATTTTGGACAAACAACGTAACGTCCCTCATATTGTATTTGGACTACAAATGGAACGTCCCTTTTACTGTATTTGGACTAGCAACGTAATGTCTCTATTACTGTATTTGGACTACAAACGTAAAGTCCCGGTTACTGTATATGGACAACCATGGAAACGTCCCACATACTGTATATCAATAACCAACTTAACGACCCTCTAACTATTTGGACACCAACGTAACGTCCCTCTCACTGTATTTCTACTACGAACGTAACGACCCTCTTACTGTATTTGGACACCAACGTATTGTACCACAAATTGTATTTCAACTACCACCGTAACGTCCCTCTCACTGTATTTTGACTACCAACGTAATGTCCCTCATACTGTACTTCAACAACCAACGTAACGACCCAATTACTGCATTTGTACACCAACGTAAATTACCACTTACTGTATTTCAACTACCAACGTAACGACCCCTTACTGTTTTTGAACCACCAACGTAACGTCCCACTTACTGTACTTGAATCACCTACGTAACGTGCCACTAACTGTATTTGAATACCAACGTAACATCCCACATATTGTATTAGTTAGGACTAATAACGTAATGTGCCAATTGCTGTATCTGATGGAGTCTGGCCCTAGCTTCGGTTCGGGGCGGACGTGTTGAATCGGCACTCCAGAAGTTGGTGTTGTTTGCCCGTTTCGGCCGGTTGGGGGCGGGTGTGTCTCTGCTCGCCTGTGCTGACGTGGCGTTACGATGGGGGTCCCTCTACCCCCAGTCGTCCGGGCTCAGTCTGTGGGATTGGAGTTCTCTGTGCGGGCTGGTTACCCGGAGATTGCCCTGGCTTGTGAAATGCTCTCTGTCCCTGTGTTTGCGATTTATGGGGTCGAGTTGGTAACGGCCCGTAGGGCAATTGTGAAGTTTGCAGAGGAGGTGGCGTATCGCGATTTTCTCCGGCGATACGAGGGGCGGACACTGCCCCTGCCGGATGGTGCGGGCACTGTCACCCTCTCGGATAGAAGTGGTGCACTTACTTACATCAGTGTGCATGGGGCTCCCCTGGAGTTTCCAGAGGCTCTGCTACGGCGGTATTTCGGCCGGTTTGGCGCAGTTGTTAGTGTGAGAGTGAACGTGGTGTCTTCTAGTCCTCTTAAGGGTGTGAGGTCTAACATTCGCACCCTGGGCATGAGACTCCGGGCGGATATTCCGTCCTCTGTGCGCCTTATGGGGTACAACGTTCGGGTGTTTTACGCCCGTCAGCCGCGGACGTGTTATCGTTGTGGTCTTTTGGGCCATCAGGCTGCTGACTGTTCTGCGCCTGCTGTTGCACCAGTGAATCTCTTCAGTGAGGAGGATTTTCCGCCCCTTCCTGTGGGGGATGATTCGGTGGGTATGGACGTCTCTTCGGCTGAGGAGGTAACCTCTGTAGCTGCTGTTGCTCCGCCTGTTGCGCCCCCTGTTGTTGCCGCGTCTCCTCCGGAGGTTGGGCCCTCGCCTAGTGCTCCGGCTGGTGTCCCTGAGCCTCTTCCCACTGCCGTTTGCTCGGACCTTTCGTCTTCCAGTTCTTCCTCTGCTGTGTCTGTCCCGGTCCCTGCGCCCTCGCCGTCTGTTCCGGCTGTGCTGGGAGCTGAGGTGGTTCCGGCATTCCCTCCTGTGCCTGGCCTGGTGCCCCGTGTGCTTGAGGAGGCTGCCGTGCTGCGGCGTGCGTCGGTTCGCTCGGTTGGTGCTGCGCGGGTCGCTGAGTCTGCCTCCGGGTCTGATGATGTGCGGCCCGGGCCTAAGCGTTCCCGGCGTTCTTATGCGTGGGCTGATGTTGGCGAATTCGACGAGTGTCGTCCTTCCGTTGACGGTGGAGTGGCTCCGGATGTGGTGCACACTACGGTGGTGGCGGAGGTACACTTGCCTGAGGATGCCGGTGCCGGCGTTTCGGCCTCACCTTCTGGTCCGGTGTCAGAGGGTCCTGCTTCAGGTGCGTTGCCTGCGTCGGATGGCTCCGGTTCTTCGTGGGCGGTGGTTCCCCCTGCTGTAGTTGGTGGTGAGCGGGGTGGCCTGGTAGTGATGTTGAGAAAGGATGCTCGCTCTGGATGTTCTGTGGCCCCTTCCTCGTTACCCGTTTCCTCGGCAGCGGTCTTGCCGCCTCTTCCGTTTCCTGCAGTCCCTTCCGTGTCTCCTGCGGTATCCGTGGAGGTGCTATCGTCTCAGCGTCCGGCGCCTGCTCCGATGACGAAGGCGTGGCAGGCTCGGCGACCCTCGTCCGCTTCTCCGGTGTCATCTGCTTCCTCGAAGGGCGTGGTTGGCGCTCCCCAGCCTCGTTATGCGACTTGCGTCAGTGACCTTAGGCATTGGCCGATGCCGCCAGATATAGAAGTTCCTGAGTTTATGTTACCCGCTCGAGCGCGGGGGGTCGAAAACCCTACCGACCTTGAAGATCTAGTCTGGGAAGCTTACAAGGCGAAATATCCTTATGATCTTTTCCCGGAGAAGTACATTTCTCACGAGGTTCCTCGCAAGTGATTTCTATATATTTTGTGTTGCCTGGTTGTGGGGTGTGTATGTGAGTGGGTGGGGTGGGTATTGTTTCCCGGTTCCTGCGTGCTCCGGTTTGTATTGTGGGTTTTCTTGTATGGCTAGTGGAGGGGTGTGCGGTTCCTATGCGTTTGTGTGTTCGGTTGCGGATGTCGTGTGCGCTTGCTTGTCATATTGTGTGCCCTTCAGGCTGTTGGGGTGTGCTCTTTGTTATGTGTGCATTATGTGTTTGAGGTGTTAGCAGACTTGTTTTGTATGTTTCTCGCCTCTCTGTTTCCCTTATGTTTGTATTACGCTGTGTTTATATTTGTGTTATGTTTGTATATGCATTTTTGTTTTGTGGTCAGCCCTTCTGGCTGGTCTTCTCTTGATTTGTTCCTTTGTCATTGTTCATGTGTGTGCTTTGTACTTTTGTTCTATGTTATATTTGTTCTGTTTTTATTGTACATTATACGCATGCTTGCATGTAAAAATAAAAAAAAAAAAAAAAATTGCTGTATCTGAACTATTAACCGAACGTCCCTCCTACTGTAATTAGACTACGAACGCAACGTCCCTCTTAATGTATTTGAACTACCAACGTAACGTCCATCTTATTGTATTTGGATAACCAAGGTAACGTCCTTCTTACTGTATTTAGACTACCAACGTAACGTCCCTATTAATGTATTTGGACTACCAACGTTACGTACCTATTACTGTATTTAGACTACCAACGTAACGTTCTTCTTACTGTATTTAAACTACCAATGTAACGTCCCTATTACTTTATTTAGACTATCAACGTTACGTCCCTCTTACTGTATTTGAACTACCAACGTAACGTCCCTCTTATTGTATTTGGACAACCAACGTAAAGTCCCTCGTACTGTATTTGGACTACAAACGTAACGTCCAACTTAATATATTTGGATTACGAACATCACAATCCTCTTACTGTTTTTGCAGAACCAACGAAACGTGCACTTACTGTATTTGAACTACCAACGAAACGATCCTTTTACTGTATTTTGACTAAAACTGTAAAGATGCTGTCGGAAAATCCGACACCATTTAATAATATTACATGCAATTGCAGATAATATTGCTGCGTTTTATACACAAGTTACCCATAGAAAATGTAACTTGTAGGGGAACTTTCTGTCTATAGAAAACGGGATATCATTGCTACATACTATTATAAATTCACCACCTATTATGGTGGGAATTATTCCTAAATACATTAGTCTTTGGACTTTTACCATCATAAAACCATCTTATATAAATTAACTTAATTATCAGAATCAAAATAAAGTAAATATGACCCTTCTATCAGTTACTGACATCTCTACAAAGTGAGGGAGGCATCAGTGAGGAAGGAGTGGTCAGGCATTATTGCTAAGACCAGATGCGCACGGGAGTAAACAGCGCCTATCATTTCTCTTGGACGAAGTATAATGGAGATCATATTAGTGTTCTACCATCATCAACACGCATTCAACAATAATCAAGGGAAGTGTTCTGCCGAAACCGTTTATCTAATCATTTATGGCCATTAATATTATGTGTATAAGGGCGAACCGGTTAGAATGCGAACAGCCTCTTAATAAAAGGTAATTAAGCCTTGGTCTTTATTTTATCAATTATACAGTGTTTTCTCTGATATAGCTGTCATATATTAGGATTCTGGCTTTACAGCTAGCGCCCTTTGACAGGAACAAGAAGAGGAAGCAAGCTTGGTATATCAGTTACTGGGTGATGGAAGCTGCCTCACATGAGGATAAATTGGTGTATACATCCTAGTTATACCTGGTGGACTAAGCCTGTTGTATAATAAGATAAGGAACCTCCTCAATGTATACTAATATATGTAGTTTAATACTGTAGCTTGATTTGCTGCATATATATAAATTCAATATAAACCCCCCTTGATGTGTATGGATCGATTTGTGAGATTATTGCAGAAATACAGTCCACTTAACATCATACAAATTGCTATCGAAATATATAAATTAACGTAAATATAAATTCTATATAAATTCGTATAAATTAAAAATATATAAATCTCACAGGCCGGTTCCCACAGATGATCCTACTGATTTTGGACAACTAACGTAACGTCCCTCTTATTGTATTTAAACTACCAGTGTAACGTCCCTCTTATTGTATTTGGACTACAACTGTAACGTCCCTCTTACTGTATTTAGAATACCAACGTAACGTCTCTATTACTGTATTTGGACTACCAACGTAACGTCCCTGTTACTGTATTTCGACTACCATGGTAACGTCCCTCTCACTGTGTTTCAACTACGAATGTAACGACCCTCTTATTGTATTTGGATTGCCAACATAACGTCCTTCTTACTGTATTTAGACTAACAACGTAACGATCCTATTACTTTATTTAGACTACAAATGTTACGTCCCTCTTACTGTATTTGAACTACGAACGTAACGTCCCTCTTATTGTATTTGGACAACCAACGTAACGTCCCTCTTATTGTATTTGGACAACCAACGTAACGTCCCTCTTATTGTATTTGGACTACCAACGAAACGTCCTTCTCCCTGTATTTGGACTATCATCGTAACGTCCCAATGGACTGTACGTCCATTGGGACGTACCTCTCCGTCCCTCTCACTGTAATGGACTACCAATACTGCATTTGGACTATAAACTTAACGTCCCTCTAACTGTATTTGGACAACCATTGTAACGGGTCTCTTACTGTATTTGGACATAAAACGTAATGTCCCTATTATTGAATATGAACTACCAACGCAGCGTCCCTCTTACTCTATTTGGAATACCAGCGTAACGTCCCTCTCATTGTATTTGGACTACCAACGTAACGTCCCTTTTACTGTATTTGGACTACCATTGTATCGTTTCTCTTACTGCATTTTCAAATAAAACATAATGTCCCTATTTCTGTATATGAACGACCAACGAAACGCCCCTCTCTTTCACTGTATATAAACTACCAACGTAACGTCCCTCTTACTGTATGTGGACTACAAACGTAACGTCCCTCTCACTGTATTTGGAATACCAACGTAACCTACCAACTACTGTATATCGACCACAACATAGCGTGCCACTTACTACATTTGATCTACCATCGCAACGACCCGCTTAATGTTTTTGGATAACAAACGTAACTTCCGTCTTTCTGTATTTGGACAACAAACGTAACGTTCCACTTACTGTATTTGGAATACAAACGTAACGATCCTTTTACTGTATTTGGACTACCAACGTAATGTTCCCTCTCACTGTTTTTGCAGAACCAACGTAACGTGCCACTTACTGCGTTTGAACTTCTAACGAAACGTCCCTCTTTCAATATTTTTACAACAACTATAACGTTCTTTTTACTGTATTTGGAATACTAACGTAACGTCCCTGTTACTGTATTTGAACTACTAACGCAACGTCCCTCCTACTGTATTTGGACTATCAAAGTAACGTCCCTCTCACTGTATTTGAACTACATACGTAACCTCTATATTACTGTATTTGGACACCAACATAACGTGCCACTTACTGTATTTGAACTACAAACATTTCGGCCACCTTACTGTTTTTGGTCCACCAACGTAACGTCCCGCTTACTATATATGAACCACCAACGTAACGTGCCAATTTCTGTTTTTGAACTACCAACGTAATGTCCCTTTTACTGTATTTGGACTACCAATGTAACGTCTCTCATTCTGTTTTTAGACTACCAACGTAACGTGCCACTTACTGTATTTGATCTACCAACGTAACGTACCTCTTACTGTATTTGGATAACAAACGTTAAATGCCACCTACTGTATTTGAACTACAAATGTAACGTCCCATTTACTGTATTTGTACTGCAAAGGTTACGTCCCTCTTTCTGTATTTGGACTACAAATGATACGTCCCTCTTACTGTATTTAGACTACCAACGTAACGTTCCTCTTGCTGTTTTTGGACTGCAAACGTAACGTCCCTCTTATTGTATGTGGTTACCGTTGTAACGCTCCTCTTACTGTATTTGAACTGTAAACGTAACGTCCCTATTACTGTATTTGAACTTCCAACGTAATGTCCCTCTTACTGTATTTGGACTACCACCATAACGTCCCCTCCAACTGTATTTGAACTACCAACGCAACGTCCCTCTTATTGTATTTGAACTGCCAACGTAACGTCCCTATTACTGTATTTGAACTGCCAAGGTAATGTCCCTCTTACTGAATTTGGACTACCGTTGTAACGTCCTTCTTACTGTAATTGGACTACCAACGTACCGTCCCTCCTACTGTAATTGATCTTCTAACGTCATGTCCCTCTTACTGTAGTTGGACTATCAACGTAACGTCCCAATTGCTGTATTTGAACTTCCAACAAAACGTCCCTATTTCTGTTTATAACTACAACGTACCGTCCCTATTACTGTATTTGAACTACCAACATAATGTACCTACATTAGTTTTACAATACTTGTTGTTTTACTTTTTAATAGAACAAGTGATTTAATGTATGCTATTTCAAAGTGAATTAGATAAATAAAAAAATATCATGACAATGTAAGTCTAATGATCATTTTATATTCGCTATAATTAGCTCTATCTACCTTTCCACATATTACAAGTACTTTGTTGAACATAATGTAAAATAGTTGTCAGTAAATTTATCTGGGTGTAAATCTTGCTGTAGAGAAAAAGGCTCCGCCCGGTGCTGAACGCTTTTATATGTATGTTTCCAACAAAATGATTATATAAACAATATATAAACAATATAAACGCCAAAAATTTAGGTGTGAGGGTAAGTATTACAATACAAGGTATTGCATGGTTACAATGCATTGTGTTGCAGTATTACAATACAAGGTGTGACATTGTTTCAATACATTGTTTAGCTTTAAGTATTTCAGTACAAAATGTGGCATTAAGTATTACAATTCAAGATGAGGCAGTAAATATTTAAATACAACGTGTGGTAGTGTTACAATATACGGTGCACCAGCATGTGTTACAATGTACGGTGCACCAGCATGTGTTGCATTATACGATTTGCAGTAAGTGTTACAATGCAAGGTATGCCATTAAGTTTTACAATTCAAGGTGTATCAGTAAAAGTTACAATACAAGGAGTTGCATTACAGGGTGTGGCAGGAGGTGTTACAATGCAAAATGTAGAAGTACTACAATCCAAGACGTGGGAATATGTCTTGAAATGAAAGATGTGATTGTGTTACAATACCCAGTTATGAAATATTTCAATACAAGGTGTGAAAGTGCTACAATGGCAGTGTTACAATACAACGTGTGACAGTGTTACAATACAAGGCTTAGCATGAATTCTTACAGTACAACGTGTTGCAGTGTTACAATACAAGGTTTAGCAGTAAGTATTACAATATAACGTATGGCAGTGTTACAATACAGGGTATGGCAGAAAGTATTATAGTAAAACATGAGGTAGTTTCAAAATATAAGTTGTGGCATCAGGTGTTTCATTTCTGGGAATAACAGTTACTGTCTCAATAAAAAGCGAGGTAGTAAATATGATATTACAAAGTTTGGTAGTATTACAGTACAACATGATGCAGTGTTACAATACAAGGTGTGAAAGTGTGTTTAACTATGCAAGGTGTCAAATTGTTACAATACAAGGTGTGGAAGCATTTGATACAATACATGGTGGGAGTAAGTTTTACACTGCAAGGTGTGGGAGCATGTTACAATCCATAGTGTAGCAGTAAGTTTTGCAATAAAAGGGGTGGCGGTAAGTATTACAATTAAACGTGTGGCAGTGTTGCAAAACAAGGTTTGGCAGCAGGTGATAGATTATAAGATTGTCAGTAAGTGTTACAATACATGTGAGGAAAAAAAATATTAGAGTACAACGTTTGTCGGAATTGCAATTCAAGGTGTTGCATTAAGTATTGCAATACAAGGTGTGGCAGTATTACAAAGTAATGTTTGACAGCACATGTTACATTAGAAGGTGTGGCAGTAAATGTTACATTAGAAGGTGTGGCAGTAAATGTTGTTATAAAGGGTATGGCAGAATGTTTTATAATAAAATGTCTGATAGCATGTGTTACAGTACAAAGTGTGGCAGTATTACAATATAAGGAGTGAGACTCTGTGATGAAATGCAAGCTGTTATAGTGTTACAATACACGGTGTGGCAATAAGTGTTACATTGCGGGGCGAGACATTAAGTCTTACAATGCAAAGTGTGGCAGTATTACAATACAAAGGGTGGGACTATGTATTGCAATGCATGTGAATGTGTTACAATACAATGTGTGGTAGTAATTCTTACAATGCAAAGTGTAACATTGGTACAATACAAAGTGTAGTATTATATGTTACAGTAGAAGGTTTGGTTGTGTTACAATACAAGGTGTGGCAAATAGTATTATTATTATACAAGGTGTGGCAGAAAGTAAACATACACGGTGTGGCAGAAAATATTACCATACAAGGTGTGGCAGTGTTACAGTACAAGGTGTTTTGCCTTTCTCTCTTTCTCTTTTGCCTTAGTTAAGCCGGTGCTTTCCTTGTCTCATCACAATTGTCTTGATAATGGTCCAGGACGGACCGAAATGTCGCTTTCTCTGAATCTTCTAGCGTATTTTTTGGTCAGCATTTGTTCCGCTACGTTATTGTGACTCATCAATTGCGTAAAAAGTAACAGTAACAGTGCAATGTTACAATAGAACTTTGGGCAGAGTTTTAGAACAAGGTGTGAGAGAAAGTATTACAGTACAGTAAGTGATACATTGCATGATTTGGCAACAATTATTATCGACTCAGGAAGCGTGGGAACCTCACACCATCGAGGGACAGGCGTCGTGAGCCAGGAATGTAAGGTAGATCATTTTCCCTCCCATTACCCCTTGTGTGAGTAGGCTAGTTAGGCCACAATATTTACTTATGTATGTGGCAATAGGACATTAATACTTTAGTAGTAGAATAGGCTGCAAGGCAGCTTGTGTCCAGGACTGCCAGAGGGGACAGTGTGTATGGATGGCAGGACAGTGAAGAAGAGGCGCCGACGTGGTGAAGAGGCCCTCCTGTGAGAGAGTGTGGGACTCCTGTCTTTCTGCTCAGTTGAAGGTGTGTTGGAGGTCGTGGAAGAAGAGGCTGACGATCTCCAGACTTATTATCCTTATTTTCATATTCATGTATTACTTGTGATTGTATGTGTGTTCATGTAATTTGCATTAGTAAATTCACACATTTTATCACCGTGTTTAAGTGTGCCTCCATTTATAACATTTCTCTATGAGCATACACGAAGGTTATCATAGTACCACCTAGGGAACACTACGTTCTCTATAGAAGTTCTTATTGCCTGGAGAGTGGTGAAGACAGTACGGACTTATATAAAAGTGTACCCTTAGCCATCCGATCAGTATCAGTGCCTGAATGGTGGCAACTAGTAACGTAGTGGCTAGAGAGAGGTGAAGCCACACAGACCTTCCTGGGAGAGTACCCTGGGCCGACAGTCTAGTAGCAGATCTATGGGAGTAGCAATCTTCTGGCTACAAACAATATATAATACACCCACTGAACTGCATTGCTGGGGTGCAGATATAATAACCCAGCTGGCGACTTTGTTAAGAAGAAGATAGAGAAGACAGGCGGGAAAGGAGTTCCTGCAACTTTTTTGTCTGGCAGGCAAGACTCAGGGAGGTTATGGTTATAAGGTAAGCCTGAGTCTTCCTTCACTCCTCCATGGGTCTAGGCCGGAACTGTTAACAGTAGTTTCCCCGTGTTTGACTGAAGGGCTTCCAGGGTGAATCAGTGGCACCCCTTTTGTGGTGGAAGCAAAGACCTGCGGAGGTGGGCATTGTTGGTCCTCTCCTGTGTGACCAAGGAGACTCCGGTGAATCCCAGGAGTCGGAGGGGCTGAGTATCCGGCCTTCTAAGCTCCTAGCAGCCGAGTGCTAGCAGAGCCCCGGCCCACCCCCCGTGACAGTATGTAGTCCAAATACAATAAGTGGGACGTTACGTTGGATGTCCAAATATACTAAGAAAGACGTTAAGCTGGTAGTCCAAATGCAGTAGGAGGGACGCTATGTTTGTAGTTCAAATACAGTAAGAGCGACGTTACGTTGGTAATCCAATTGCAGTAAGAGAAACGTTTCGTATGTAGTCCAAATGCAGTAATTGGACATTACGTAGGTAGTTCAAATACAGTAATTGGTACGTTACGTTGGTAGTTCATATACAGTATGTGGGACGTTATGTTGGTAGTTCAAATACAGTAAGTGGCACGATTTATTGGCAGTACAAATACAGTAAGTTGGACGTTACGTTGGTTATCAAAAAATAGTAAGGTGGGTCGTAACTTTGGTAGTTGAAATACAGTAAGCGGGACGTTAATTTGGTAGTCCAAATGCAGTGAGAGGGACGTTACGTTGGTAGTTCAAATACAGTAAAAAGGCCGTTATGTTGGTAGTCCAAATATAGTAAAAGTGACGTTACGTTTGTAGTCCAAATTCAGTAAGAGGGTCGTTACGTTCTTAGTCCAAATACAGTGAGTGGGACGTTACGTTGGTAGTTCAAATACAACAAATGGCACGTTACATTGGTGTCCAAAAACAGTAAGTGGCACGTTACGGTAATAGTCCAAAAACAGTAAGGGGGTCGTTACTTTGGTAGTTTAAAAACAATAAGTGGCATGTTACATTGGTGTCCAAAATCAGTAAGTGCGGGCGTTACGATGGTAGTGCAAATAAAGTAACATTGCAATACTCTGCTTTGTATCACTTACTGCCACATCTCGTATTGTAATTCATACTGTCAAACCTTGTATTGTAACACGTACTGCCTCACGTGGTATTATAAAACAGACTTTCTTGGTATTGTAACCCCTCCACGCTTTATATTGTAACACTTAACGCCACATCTTACATTGTAAGAATTAATGCCACATCTGGTAATGTAACACAGCCATAACTTGTATTGTAATACTTCCAAAACTATTTTTGTCTCATTCTGCCGCACGTTGAAGTGAAGGACTTACTGTCACCTTATATTGAAACACTGTTACACCTTGTATTGTAACAATTACTGTCATACCGTGTATTATAACACTGCCACCCCTTCTACTGTAACACCGCAACATCTTGTGTTGTTTTACTTACTGCCACACCTTATATTGTAACACTGCTACACGTTGTACTGTAAAAGTACCTTCCACACTTTGCATTGTAAAACTGCCACATGTAGTATGGTAACAATTACCTCTCACCTTTTAAGGAAACACTTACTGCCATACTTTGTAATGTAACACATTGTATTGTAACACTTACTTCTACCTCTTTTATTGTAAGATCTACTGACCAACCTTCTGTTGTAACACTTACTGCAACACCATGTTTTCTAACACTTCCAAACCTTTTATAATAATACTTGCTGCCAAATCATGCAATGTATCACTTACTGTACTGTAATACTTTCTCTCACACCTTGTTCTAAAACTCTGCTCCAAGTTCTATTGTAACATTGCACTGTTACTGATACTTTTTACGCAATTGATGAGTCACAATAACGTAGCGGAACAGATGCTGACCAAATAATACGCTAGAAGATTCAGAGAAAGCGACATTTCGGTCCGTCCTGGACCATTATCAAGACGATTGTGATGAGACAAGGAAAGCACCGGCTTAACTAAGGCAAAAGAGAAAGAGAGAAAGGCAAAACACCTTGTACTGTAACACTGCCACACCTTGTATGGTAATATTTTCTGCCACACCGTGTATGTATACTTTCTGCCACACCTTGTATAATAATAATACTATTTGCCACACCTAGTATTGTAACACAACCAAACCTTCTACTGTAACATATAATACTACACTTTGTATTGTACCAATGTTACACTTTGTATTGTAAGAATTACTACCACACATTGTATTGTAACACATTCACATGCATTGCAATACATAGTCCCACCCTTTGTATTGTAATACTGCCACACTTTGCATTGTGAGACTTAATGTCTCGCCCCGTAATGTAACACTTCTTGCCACACCGTGTATTGTAACACTATAACAGCTTGCATTTCATCACAGAGTCTCACTCCTTATATTGTAATACTGCCACACTTTGTACTGTAACACATGCTATCAGACATTTTATTATAAAACATTCTGCCATACCCTTTATAACAACATTTACTGCCACACCTTCTAATGTAACATTTACTGCCACACCTTCTAATGTAACATGTGCTGTCAAACATTACTTTGTAATACTGCCACACCTTGTATTGCAATACTTAATGCAACACCTTGAATTGCAATTCCGACAAACGTTGTACTCTAATATTTTTTTTCCTCACATGTATTGTAACACTTACTGACACAACTTATAATCTATCACCTGCTGCCAAACCTTGTTTTGCAACACTGCCACACGCTTAATTGTAATACTTACCGCCACCCCTTTTATTACAAAACTTACTGCTACACTATGGATTGTAACATGCTCCCACACCTTGCATTGTAAAACTTACTCCCACCATGTATTGTATCAAATGCTTCCACACCTTGTATTGTAACAATTTGACACCTTGCATAGTTAAACACACTTTCACACCTTGTATTGTAACACTGCATCATGTTGTACTGTAATACTACCAAACTTTGTAATATCATATTTACTTCCTCGCTTTTTATTGAGACAGTAACTGTTATTCCCAGAAATGAAACACCTGATGCCACAACTTATATTTTGAAACTACCTCATGTTTTACTATAATACTTTCTGCCATAACCTGTATTGTAACACTGCCATACGTTATATTGTAATACTTACTGCTAAACCTTGTATTGTAACACTGCAACACGTTGTACTGTAAGAATTCATGCTAAGCCTTGTATTGTAACACTGTCACACGTTGTATTGTAACACTGACATTGTAGCACTTTCACACCTTGTATTGAAATATTTCATAACTGTGTATTGTAACACAATCACATATTTCATTTCAAGACATATTCCCACGTCTTGGATTGTAGTACTTCTACATTTTGCATTGTAACACCTACTGCCACACCCTGTAATGCAACTCCTTGTATCGTAACTTTTACTGATACACCTTGAATTGTAAAACTTAATGGCATACCTTGCATTGTAACACTTACTGCAAATCGTATAATGTAACACATGCTGGTGCACCGTATATTGTAACACTACAACACGTTGTATTTAAATATTTACTGCCTCATCTTGAATTGTAATACTTAATGCCACATTTTGCCAAATTTATGTTTATTTAGGTTAGAAAAATTAGGTGTGACATGATATAGGTTTTCAAGTGTATGAATGGACAAAACAAAAGGGATATTAATATGGTATTAAAAGCATCAACACGAGTCAGACCACGAAAAAATGAGTCTAAATTGTTAAAATTTAGGTTTATTTAGGTTAGATTTTAGATTTAGGAAAGACCTGGGTAAACACTGATTCGGTAACTAGGTTGTTGATTGTGAAACCAATTCCCGCTTAACTTGGTGGAGGTGAGGATCCCTTGATTGCTTTAAGTGAGTGATGGACATGTATGTGAGTGGGATTGGGTGGTTATAAACAGGAGTTGCCTCGTATAGGGTAATAGGCCTTCTACAGTTACCTCTATTATGTTCTTATGTATATATGAATGAGATTGGTTGGCTATAAATAGGTTCTAACTCGTACTGGCCAATAAGCCTTCTGCAGTTAACTTTATTCATATTCTTATGTTATTACCCCTCCCGATTTTCGGAAGAAACAAATAAAACCATTGATATGAAGAGAGATTGATAAAAAATTATTTACATTTCTAAAAAAAATCGTAATTGGGGAGTGACATGATTTATATGTTCAAGTGGATGAATGGGCATAGCATATGGGATATTAATAGAGAGTTGAAAGTATGTACATAAAATAGAACATGAAACAATGGGTGTACGTCGGATAAAGTTAGATTTAAGAAAGATGTGGGTAAATACTGGTTCGGTAACAGGAATTGTCAATTTGTGGAGCCTAATTTAATAGACGTAGGATCTTTTGAGTTTTTCAAGCGTAGGTTAGACATTTATATATAAGTTGGAGGATATTAATTGGTGCTGCAACGTATTAGGCAATAGGTTTTTTGCAGCTTAATTGATTCTTATCTTTTTTATGTTCTTATGTAATAAGGCAATAATAAATCAATACATAATAAAACTCGAAAAAATGGACACAAATTGGGCAAGTTTAGATATAGTAAAGTCCCAAATAATTTTGTTTGAGAGAGAGCTGAGGATTTGGGGAACCAATTACAGGGTAGCATAGTAGATTAAAGATCCTTGGATAGTTTAAATCATAGGTTACACATATATATGACTCAATTTGAATTAGTTAAGATTTAGGAAACACCTGAGTAAATACTGCTTCGGTAACAGGGTTGTTGATTTGTGTAGCATATGAACATAAGGTAACTGCAGAAGGCCTATTGGCCCATACGAGGCAGCTCCTATTGATAACCACACAATCCCACTCATGTACATTTCCATCCAACGCTTGAAACAATCGAGGAACTCCACCTCCACTACGTTTCGTAGTAATTGGTTCCACAAATCAACTACCTTGTTACCGAACCAGTATTTACCAAAGTCATTCCCAAATCTAAACTTGTCCAATTTCTTCCCATTGTTTCGCATTCTGTACTGTGTTGATACTTTTAATACTCCATTAATATCCGCTTTGTTATTTCCATTCATCCACTTGTAAACCTCTATCATGTCACGCCTAACACTTTGCCTTTCCAGTGATTGCAATTTAAGCTTTGTTAATCTTTCCTCATATGAAAGATTTCTAATTTGCGGAATTAAGTTTGTCAATCTACGCTGGAATCATTCAAGTGAATTTATATTCATTCAATAGTACTGCGACCAAAACTGAACTGCATATCTAAATGGGGCCTAACTAGAGCTGAAGAACAACACCAGGTGTCTTGTTACTAACGCTTTGATTAATAAATCCTAGTGTCCTATTTGCCTTATTATGAAGATTCATGCATTGATTCTTTGGTTTTAAATTCTTACTTATCATAACTCCCAGATCCCTTTCGCATTCCGACTTCACAATCTCAACACCATCCAGCTCGTATCATGTAACTATCATCATTACCTAGCCTCAAAACTTTACATTTATTAGCATTAAACAGCATCTGCCAATCTTTTGACCATTTCAAAACCCTATTTAGATCAACTAAACGAATCACTGAAACACATAAAAGACGTAGGATCCCTTGATTGTTTCAAGCGTAGTTTAGACATCTCAGGGTAACGATTGTATTTTTAACGTCACGTTTATCTTACTTTATCTGCAGTGTTACTTTAGCTACTTCCTAAATCGATTTTAATGAATAAAATCTTTCTATTAGGAAAATACACTGTGTATCCCAGTCACCTCACCTGTAAGATGAGAAACTCTGGATCACCACAATAAAACACGATCTAACGTCACCTTGTTTCAGGCAACCAAATTAGAAAGGTTAAATATTCCAAAAGGAATCCTCAGGGAAATAGCAGTTAGGTTATATAGACTACGTCTAGGTTACAGATGCAACTGGGAGATAGGTGAACCCCGACAGAGAGAGTGCATCTTCTGCCAAACTGTCACAGAAAAGCCATTAGTTCACTATCTTCTAGAATGTGAAGCAACCAATGACCTTAGAAGAGCTTTAAGAGTTCCTGAATCATGCAGTGGCCACCCTGAAGCCATCAACACAGCCACTCTCCTGGTCAACAAAGGTGTCCAGCAGCTGGACACCCTCATAAATTCTGTGAAGCAGTATCCTCCCCCGCGATAACAGCTTGATGGTTAAATGCAACCTCAGAATACTGAGAAAAAAAAATTGGACCACTTACGGGCTATTCATGCCCGTGCCACCTCTTGGGTGGCTTAATCTTTATCAATCAATCAATCACCTTGTTTCATTACTGCTGATTCTCCCTGCTTGAGCAGATATTCTGGACTGCCTGTTGTAACTATGGATTATTTCTCCACGAGATTCAGGTATTCCGACAGGAAGAAAAGGGTGCTGAAACTTAACATGGTGATCAAGGTTTCTCACATTAAGCTCTCCGAAATGCAAAAGAGAAAATCAAATGTCTCTCTAAGGAAGTATGTGTGTACGATAAATACACTTATTGGTGCACGCATGAAGACTGAGATCCAAACGCAAACTGTACCCAAGAGATTACTTTCGTCATTCGCCTCACGATCAAGACTCTCAGAATCCACGACTAGTCAATCCGGAATCTCGTCCACTAAATCCCTTTTCAGGATATCACCATCCATAGCTTCGCCTTCCATAACCTCGTCTTCCAGGATCTCGCCTTCCATAACCTCGTCGTCTATAACATCGCCATCCAGGGTCTCCCCCCTTCCATAACTACGTCTTACAGCATCTCGTCTTCCATAACCTCGCCGTCCAAGATGTCATCTTCTGTAACCCTGCAATCCACGATCCATCAGTCAATATCGTCGTCGCCCAGGATCCAACCATCCATATCCTCTCCGCCCATGATACAACCGTGCACATCGTCGCAGCCCAGGATGCAACAAAATATATCCTCGCCGTTTTGGATATCACCACCAATATCCTCGCCGCCCAGGATGCAATCATCCAAATCAACGCCACCCAGGATGCAACCATCCATATCCTCACCGCATAGGACGCCAACACCCATATCCTCGCCGTCCAGTATGGAACCTTCAATAATCTCGCCACCTAGGATGCCAACACCCATATCCTCGCCGCCCAGGATGCAACTATACATATCCTCATCGCCCAGGAAGCAAGTATCCATTTTGTCGCCCCCAAGGATGCAAACATCCATAACCTCGCAGCCTAGCATTCATAAATCTAAAACCTCGCTGCTCAGGATCTAGCTATACAATACTTCCATTATTATCCGGTAATTGGTCTCTACTATCACCTCATGTTATCTCAGTATAACATATGCAACTAATCCACTTAAAATTGTAAATTAAAACAAATAAACGTGAAAATTTACATATATATCATTTACTTCATATCTCAGAGGACTTCATGGATTCACCTCTATGCAAATACATCAATGTTTCCTTCAGGTAAAACATACATCATAAAACTGCATAAGGCTTTTAGGCTCCTACGTGGCAGCTCCTAGTTATCTTCACACAAACTCATTTATATGTTTAATCTACGCTTCAAAAACAGATGGGCATAAAAGCATGGGCAAGGGAATGAAACATAGTCTTGGTGTCTGTCATCCCAAGCTTTACGTTCGTTCTCACGAACGTGGCAGGGGGGACCAGTGCTGAGCGGCTGTCTGCGCCTACCAGACTGGTGGACTGGATATGAGCAGTCCTCTTTGACTCATTCTGGAAACTCCTTCACGATACAACAGACTTTCTAAACGAGATAGTCAGCATCAGTGGTTCAGTTCCCAGAGGAGACTGAATTTTTTGAATGGATGTGGTATCGCTCTACCCGAGCACACAACAGAGAGAAGCAGACAAAGTGGTAGCAAACATCTATGATGAAAACAGACATAAAAATTACAAAACAACTACGAGACGCAGGAGTATGGAGGACGTCTCACAAAAAGTTACTGTAAGAATAATCCATGTAATGAGGGACACACACTCCTTCAATTTGATGGTAAGGCATATAGACAGACGAAGGGCACTGAGGTAGGAGCGTCCAGTAGCGTAGCAATTGCAGACATCTTCATGCATGTAGTATTTGAAAGGGACAGATGCAACTGAAATGACGCCCCGTACCGCCAGTGTACTACAGATATACAGACGATATCTTTGGAATTAAGGTAGGCGGACTACCATGTCAAGAGGGTTTCTTTGCTTGGGCAAACACAGTCCACGGAAACATAAAATTTTCCGCAGAACACGACGTTACCACAATAAATTTCCTGGATATCCTAGACACGAAACTCTTTACCCCAGCTAGACGACCTGAGGGAGATGTTCAGGCACAGAGGAAACGCTGAAACACTAAAATGAAACTACGCGGAAGACTAGAGAACAAATTTTCACGCCCCCGGCCAACCTGTTGGAGGATAGGAGATGGATCCTCCTGACTGTGATGTTTCTTGGTTTCGCTGGGAAACTCTAACAGAAACTCAAAAACGGTTGGACCTGGTTAGCAAAAGCTTTGCTAAAGTCAAGGTATACAACATCACTATCCTTACCACTATCAACTGCTTCAACTATGCTGGATAAAAGGAATAACAAATTTTTAAACATGAACTGCCAATATATCCATCTATAGAATGGATCTAAATTCACTTGAACATGTCTAGCGTAGGATGACAAAACTAATCCCTCAAAATATGTCATATGAAAAGAGATTAACAAAGCTTGAATTGCTTTCTCTGGAATGACGAAAAATTAGGTGTGACATGATATAGGTTTTCAAGTGTATGAATGGACAAAACAAAGGGAATATTAATATGGTATTAAAAGCATCAACACGAACCAGACCACGAAAAAATGAGTATAAACTGTTAAAATTTAGGTTTATTTAGGTTAGATTTTAGATTTAGGAAAGACCTGGGTAAACACTGATTCGGCAACTAGGTTGTTGATTGTGAAACCAATTCCCGCTTAACTTGTTGGAGGTGAGGATCCCTTGATTGCTTTAAGTGAGTGATGGACATGTATGTAAGTGGGATTGGGTGGTTATAAATAGGAGTTTCCTCGTATAGGGTAATAGGCCTTCTACAGTTACTGTGGGACATTTGGGGCTTGACTCTATTTATTTAAATATTAATGTATTGAAATTCTATTACGAAGGACCACCCGCTTTTATAGTAAAGAGGGAAACTAATAGAATATGATCATTAGAAAATTCCTAGATGAACCAGTAACTATGGATAAAATACTAGAGAATATGATCACTTATATAATCAATGGGCTGTATAATTTAACTGAATCAAAGCCTCAAACACCTACATTGGGGGGTTATTACTGGAACTTCATATATGTCCAGGAACTAGTGTGGTTCGTGCACCAGTTCATTATGCAATAATCTAATCCTATGACCAATTATAGAATCATTGTATTTGTCACCAATAAGAACATAGATTATGAACATGAGAAATTAATAATT
>NC_091155.1:6078520-6082173 GCF_040958095.1 Procambarus clarkii
AAACATTAATTCATGAAAACTTGGCTTATTAGGCAAATCGGGCCTTGAATAGTAGGCTGAGAAGTGCGTTCTGGCTATTAGGTACGACATATATATATATATATATATATATATATATATATATATATATATGTCGTACCTAGTAGCCAGAACTCACTTCTCAGCCTACTATTCAAGGCCCGATTTGCCTAATAAGCCAAGTTTTCCTGAATTAATATATTTACTATAATTTTTTTCTTATGAAATGATAAAGCAACCCTTTTCTCTATGTATGAGGTCAATTTTTTTTTATTTGAGTTAAAATTAACGAACATATATGACCGAACCTAACCAACCCTACCTAACCTAACCTAACCTATATTTATATTTAAGGTTAGGTTAGGTAGCCAAAAAAAGCTAGGTTAGGTTAGGTTAGGTAGGTTAGGTAGACGAAAAAACATTAATTCATGAAAACTTGGCTTATTAGGCAAATCGGGCCTTGAATAGTAGGCTGAGAAGTGCGTTCTGGCTATTAGGTACGACATATATATATATATATATATATATATATATATATATATATATATATATATGTCGTACCTAGTAGCCAGAACGCACTTCTCAGCCTACTATGCAAGGCCCAATTTGCCTAATAAGCCAAGTTTTCATGAATTAATATATTTTCTCTAATTTTTTTCTTATGAAATGATAAAGCTACCCATTTCATTATGTATGAGGTCAATTATATTTTATTGGAATTAAAATTAACGTAGATATATGACCGAACCTAACCAACCCTACCTAACCTAACCTAACCTATCTTTATAGGTTAGGTTAGGTTAGGTAGCCGAAAAAGTTAGGTTAGGTTAGGTTAGGTAGGTTAGGTAGTCGAAAAACAATTAATTCATGAAAACTTGGCTTATTAGGTAAATCGGGCCCTGCATAGTAGGCAGAGAAGTGCGTTCTGGCTACTAGGTACGACATATATATATATATATATATATATATATATATATATATATATATATATATATATATATATATATAAAAGTTTGTGAGGGTACCACCTCTGGTGCCAATGTGGGGACCCATAGCCTCGGAGAAGAAAATAAAAAGTATTCAGAGGAGACCTTGTGGTTTCTCACTGAACACTAATATTATCTTCTCCTACTACACGTGCGTATCAACCCTGGCTAACACCTACATTAACCTCAGTGTTGCACAACCAGGTGGCGCTGCCACCCACAGGGAAGCAGCCAAATCCCGTAAGTATAGAGAACTGGATCACCACTACAATTTTGTCCCCATTGCTTCTGAGACACTCGGCGCCTGGGGTAAAAGTGCTACCAGTTTTTTGAAGGAACTGGGTTCTAGGCTCATTGAAACAACAAGGGACCCGAGAGCTGCAAGCTTTCTTTTCCAGCGCCTCAGTGTGGCGATACAGAGGGGAAATGCGCACTGCATCCAGGGTTCCTGCCCGCCATCTGAGGAGCTGGAGGAACTCGACAACCTATGACAACCATCTTTGTAACCCATATGTAACTCCTTTTTTGTAACAAAGTTCAAATAAAGTAAATATATATGTGTATATATATATATATATATATATATATATATATATATATATATAATATATATATATATACATATATATATATATATATATATATATATATATATATATATATATATATATATATATATATATATATATATATATATATATATATATATATATATATATATATATATATAATTTCGTAAACCTCACCCTGTAAACATTCATGTTTCTACATGTTAAACAAGCTACGAGGATGAGGGAAGGGGATGTTCCCTCCATGCTGGATATTATATTTACCAGGAAAGAGAAAGATATATTTATCATTCAGTACCTCCCTTTTCCTCCTTTCAGTACCTCCCTCCTTTTACCCAAGTGACATGGTCACTTGGGTAAAAGTGACCATGTCTTTTTGGGAATAAAGTATGCAATGCATTATAATCTGGAAGAAAATGAGCTTGAAGCAGTTGAAAAACCTGACTTGTGGAGAGGTCATTATGGGGAACTCAGATATTTCCTTAAGGAATTTGACAAACACTTGCTGTTAGGACATGAAGTAAATGAGATGTATGTCAAGTTTTGTGAAATATATGATAATGGCACAACAAAATTTATACTAAAGCAGAGATGCAGAACTAGGAAAAGGGGAAAAATTGCCCAAACATACAAGCAATACAAAGATGCGAGAAACAACAATAGCAGTAAGGAGAGGGGCAGAAAGACTATGACTTTCGGTCATATTCAACAACACAAATATACATACACACACACATTATTGGAAAAAATTGGAATTGGAATATTGGAAAAAATAATTTAAACTAAATGGGTAGAACACCTGGAGAGAAATTATATAATTTCAGACAGACAGTATGGTTTTCGATTTGGAAGATCATGAGTATCGAATTTACTCAGTTTCTATGATCGAGCAACAGATATATTACAGGAAAGAGATGGTTGGGTTGACTGCATCTATCTGGACCTAAAAAAGGCATTCGACAGAGTTCCACATAGAGAGGTTGTTCTGGAAACTGGAAAATATTGGAGGGGTGACAGGTAAGCTTCTAACATGGATGAAAAATTTTCTGACTGATAGAAAAATGAGGGCAGTAATCAGAGGCAATGTATCGGACTGGAGAAATGTCACAAGTGGAGTACCACAGGGTTCAGTTCTTGCACCAGTGATGATTATTGTCTACATAAATGATTTACCAGTTGGTATACAGAATTACATGAACATGTTTGCTGATGATGCTAAGATAATAGGAAGGATAAGAAATTTAGATGATTGTCATGCCCTTCAAGAAAACCTGGATAAAATAAGTATATGGAGCACCACTTGGCAAATGGAATTTAATGTTAATAAATGCCATGTTATGGAATGTGGAACAGGAGAACATAGACCCCACACAACCTATACATTATGTGAGAAATCTTTAAAGAATTCTGATAAAGAAAGAGATCTAGGGGTGGTTCTAGATAGAAAACTATCACCTGAGGACCACATAAAGAATATTGTGTGAGGAGCCTATGCTACGCTTTCTAACTTTAGAATTGCGTTTAAATACATGGATGGTGATATACTAAAGAAATTGTTCATGACTTTTGTTACGCCAAAGCTAGAATATGCAGCTGTTGTGTGGTGCCCAACAACAGAAGTTGGCCCATATCTTAAGAAGCACATCAACAAACTGGAAAAGGTGCAAAGACATGCTACTAAGTGGCTCCCAGAACTGAAGGGCAAGAGCTACGAGGAGAGGTTAGAGGCATTAAATGCCAAAACTAAAAGACAGAAGAAAGAGGTGATATAATCACTACATACAAAATAGTAACAGGAATTGATAAAATCGACAGGGAAGATTTCCTGAGACCTGGAACTTCAAGAACAGGTGGTCATAGATTGAAACTATCTTAACACAGATGCTAAAGAAATATAAGAAAATTCACTTTCGCAAATAGAGTGGTAGACGATTGGAACAAGTTAGGTGAGAAGGTGGTGGAGGCCAAGACTGTCATTAGTTTCAAAGCGTTATATGACAAAGAGTGCTGGGAAGACGGTCTCATCCTGTAACTACACTTAGGTAATTACACACACTATATATATATATATATATATATA
>NC_091155.1:6082673-6127037 GCF_040958095.1 Procambarus clarkii
TGGGCGTCATTTCAGTTGAATCTGTCCCTTTCAAATACTACATGCATGAAGATGTCTGCAATTGCTACGCTACTGGACGCTCCTACCTCAGTGCCCTTCGTCTGTCTATATGCCTTACCATCAAATTGAAGGAGTGTGTGTCCCTCATTACATGGATTATTCTTACAGTAACTTTTTGTGAGACATCCTCCATACTCCTGCGTCTCGTAGTTGTTTTGTAATTTTTATGTCTGTTTTCATCATAGATGTTTGCTACCACTTTGGCTGCTTCTCTCTGTTGTGTGCTCGGGTAGAGCGATACCACATCCATTCAAAAAATTCAGTCTCCTCTGGGAACTGAACCACTGATGCTGACTATCTCGTTTAGAAAGTCTGTTGTATCGTGAAGGAGTTTCCAGAAGGAGTCAAAGAGGACTGCTCATATCCAGTCCACCAGTCTTGTAGGCGCAGACAGCCGCTCAGCACTGGTCCCCCCTGCCACGTTTGTGAGAACGAACGTAAAGCTTGGGATGACAGACACCAAGACTATGTTTCATTCCCTTGCCCATGCTTTTATGCCCATCTGTTTTTCAAGCGTAGATTAAACATATAAATGAGTTTGTGTGAAGATAACTAGGAGCTGCCACATAGGAGCCAAAAAGCCTTATGCAGTTTTATGATGTATGTTTTACCTGAAGGAAACATTGATGTATTTGCATAGAAGTGAATCCATGAAGTTCTCTGAGATATGAAGTAAATGAGATATATGTAAATTTTCACGTTTATTTGTTTTTAATTTACAATTTTAAGTGGATTAGTTGCATATGTTATACTGAGATAACATGAGGTGATAGTAGAGACCAATTACTGGATAATATTGGAAGTATTGTATAGCTAGATCCTGAGCAGCGAGGTTTTAGATTTATGAATGCTGGGCTGCGAGGTTATGGATGTTTGCATCCTTGGGGGCGACAAAATGGATACTTGCTTCCTGGGCGATGAGGATATGTATGGTTGCATCTTGGGCGGCGAGGATATGGGTGGTGGCATCCTGGGTGGCGAGCTTATTGAAAATTCCATACTGGACGGCGAGGATATGGGTGTTGGCGTCCTATGCGGTGAGGATATGGATGGTTGCATCCTGGGTGGCGTTGATTTGGATGGTTGCATCCTGGGCGGCGAGGATATGGGTGGTGATATCCTAAACGGCGAGGATATATTTTGTTGCATCCTGGGCTGCGACGATGTGCACGGTTGTATCCTGGGCGGAGAGGATATTGACTGATGGATCGTGGATTGCAGGGTTTCAGAAGACGACATCTTGGACGGCGAGGTTATGGAAGACGAGATGCTGTAAGACGTAGTTATGGGTGGGGAGATCCTGCATGGCGATGTTATAGACGACGAGGTTATGGAAGGCGAGATCCTGGAAGACGAGGTTATGGAAGGCGAAGCAATGGATGGTGATATCCTGAAAAGGGATTTAGGGGACGAGATTCCGGATTGACTAGTCGTGGATTCTGAAAGTCTTGATCGTGATGGCGAGAGTAATCTCTTGGGTACAGTTTGCGCTTGCATCTCAGTCTCCATGCGTGCACCAATAAGTGTATTCATCGTACACACATACTTCCTTAGAGAGACATTTGATTTTCTCTTTTGCATTTCGGAGAGCTTAATGTGAGAAACCTTGATCACCATGTTAAGTTTCAGCACCCTTTTCTTCCTGTCGGAATACCTGAATCTCGTGGAGAAATAATCCATAGTTACAACAGGCAGTCCAGAATATCTGCTCGAGCAGGGAGAATCAGCAGTAATGAAACAAGGTGACGTGAGATCGTGTTTTATTGTGGTGATCCAGAACTTCTCATCTTACAGGTGAGGTGACTGGGATACACAGTGTATTTTCCCAATTGAAAGATTTTATTCATTAAAATCGATTTAGGAAGTAGCTAAAGTAACACTGCAGATAAAGTAAGATAAACGTGACGTTAAAAATACAATCGTTACCCTGAGATGTCTAAACTACGCTTGAAACGATCAAGGGATCCTACGTCTTTTATGTGTTTCAGTGATTCGTTTAGTTGATCTAAATAGGGTTTTGAAATGGTCAAAATATTGGCAGATGCTGTTAATGCTAATAAATGTAAAGTTTTGAGGCTAGTTAATGATGATAGAGTTACATGATACGAGCTGGATGGTGTTGAGATTGCGAAGTCGGAATGCGAAAGGGATCTGGGAGTTATGATTAGTAAGAATTTAAAACCAAAGGATCAATGCATAAATCTTCATAATAAGGCAAATAGGACACTGGGATTTATTAATCAAAGCGTTAGTAACAAGACACCTGGTGTTGTTCTTCAGTTCTAGTTAGGCCCCATTAAGATATGCAGTTCAGTTTTGGTCGCAGTACTATTGAATGGATATAAATTCACTTGAACGAGTCCAGCGTAGATGTACAAACTTAATTCCACAAATTAGAAATCTTTCATATGAGGAAAGATTAACAAAGCTTAAATTGCAATCACTGGAAAGGCAAAGTGTTAGGGGTGACATGATAGAGGTTTACAAGTGGATGAATGGAAATAACAAAGCGGATATTAATGGAGTATTAAAAGTATCAACACAGTACAGAATGCGAAACAATGGGAAGAAATTGAACAAGTTTAGATTTGGGAAAGACTTTGGTAAATACTGGTTCGGTAACAAGGTAGTTGATTTGTGGAAACAATTACTACGAAACTGTAGTGGAGGTGGAGTTCCTCGATTGTTTCAAGCGTTGGATGGAAATGTACATGAGTGGGATTGGGTGGTTATAAATAGGAGCTGCCTCGTATGGGCCAATAGGCCTTCTGCAGTTACCTTATGTTCATATGCTACACAAATCAACAACCCTGTTACCGAAGCAGTATTTACTCAGGTGTTTCCTAAATCTTAACTAATTCAAATTGAGTCATATATATATGTCTAACCTATGATTTAAACTATCCAAGGATCTTTAATCTACTATGTTACCCTGTAATTGGTTCCCCAAATCCTCAGCTCTCTCTCAAACAAAATTATTTGGGACTTTACTAAATCTAAACTTGCCCAATCTGTGTCCATTGTTTCGAGTTTTATTATGTATTGATTTATTATTGCCTTATTACATAAGAACATAAAAAAGATAAGAATCAATTAAGCTGCAAAAGGCCTATTGCCTAATACATTGCAGCACCAATTAATATCCTCCAACTTATATATAAATGTCTAACCTACGCTTGAAAAACTCAAAAGATGCTACGTCTATTAAATTAGGCTCCACAAATTGACAATTCCTGTTACCGGACCAGTATTTACCCACATCTTTCTTAAATCTAACTTTATCCGACGTACACCCATTGTTTCATATTCTATTTTATGTACATACTTTCAACTCTCTATTAATATCCCATATGCTATGCCCATTTATCCACTTGAACATATAAATCATGCCACTCCCCAATTACGATTTTTTTTTTAAATGTAAATAATTTTTTATCATACTCTCTTCATATCAATGGTTTTTAATTTGTTTCTTCCGAAAATCGGGAGGGGTAATAACATAAGAATATGAATAAAGTTAACTGCAGAAGGCTTATTGGCCAGTACGAGTTAGAACCTATTTATATCCAACCAATCTTATTCATATATACATAAGAACATAATAGAGGTAACTGTAGAAGGCCTATTACCCTATACGAGGCAACTCCTATTTATAACCACCCAATCCCACTCACATACATGTCCATCACTCACTTAATGCAATCAAGGGATCCTCTCCTCCACCAACTTAAGCGGGAATTGGTTTCACAATCAACAACCTAGTTACCGAATCAGTGTTTACCCAGGTCTTTCCTAAATCTAAAATCTAACCTAAATAAACCTAAATTTTAACAATTTAGACTCATTTTTTCGTGGTCTGACTCGTGTTGATGCTTTTAATACCATATTAATATCCCCTTTGTTTTGTCCATTCATACACTTGAAAACCTATATCATGTCACACCTAATTTTTCGTCATTCCAGAGAAAGCAATTCAAGCTTTGTTAATCTCTTTTCATATGACATATTTTGAGGGATTAGTTTTGTCATCCTACGCTAGACATGTTCAAGTGAATTTAGATCCATTCTATAGATGGATATATTGGCAGTTCATGTTTAAAAATTTGTTATTCCTTTTATCCAGCATAGTTGAGGCAGTTGATAGTGGTAAGGATAGTGATGTTGTATACCTTGACTTTAGCAAAGCTTTTGCAAACCAGGTCCAACCGTTTTTGAGTTTCTGTTAGAGTTTCCCCGCGAAACCAAGAAACATCACAGTCAGGAGGTTCCATCTCCTATCCTCCAACAGGTTGGCCGGGGGCGTGAAAATTTGTTCTCTAGTCTTCCGCGTAGTTTCATTTTAGTGTTTCAGCGTTTCCTCTGTGCCTGAACATCTCCCTCAGGTCGTCTAGCTGGGGTAAAGAGTTTCGTGTCTAGGATATCCAGGAAATTTATTGTGGTAACGTCGTGTTTTGCGGAAAATTTATGTTTCAGTGGACTGTGTTTGCCCAAGCAAAGAAACCCTCTTGACATGGTAGTCCGCCTACCTTAATTCCAAAGATATCGTCTGTATATCTGTAGTACACTGGAGGTACGGGGCGTCATTTCAGTTGAATCTGTCCCTTTCAAATACTACATGCATGAAGATGTCTGCAATTGCTACGCTACTGGACGCTCCTACCTCAGTGCCCTTCGTCTGTCTATATGCCTTACCATCAAATTGAAGGAGTGTGTGTCCCTCATTACATGGATTATTCTTACAGTAACTTTTTGTGAGACATCCTCCATACTCCTGCGTCTCGTAGTTGTTTTGTAATTTTTATGTCTGTTTTCATCATAGATGTTTGCTACCACTTTGGCTGCTTCTCTCTGTTGTGTGCTCGGGTAGAGCGATACCACATCCATTCAAAAAATTCAGTCTCCTCTGGGAACTGAACCACTGATGCTGACTATCTCGTTTAGAAAGTCTGTTGTATCGTGAAGGAGTTTCCAGAAGGAGTCAAAGAGGACTGCTCATATCCAGTCCACCAGTCTTGTAGGCGCAGACAGCCGCTCAGCACTGGTCCCCCCTGCCACGTTTGTGAGAACGAACGTAAAGCTTGGGATGACAGACACCAAGACTATGTTTCATTCCCTTGCCCATGCTTTTATGCCCATCTGTTTTTCAAGCGTAGATTAAACATATAAATGAGTTTGTGTGAAGATAACTAGGAGCTGCCACATAGGAGCCAAAAAGCCTTATGCAGTTTTATGATGTATGTTTTACCTGAAGGAAACATTGATGTATTTGCATAGAAGTGAATCCATGAAGTTCTCTGAGATATGAAGTAAATGAGATATATGTAAATTTTCACGTTTATTTGTTTTTAATTTACAATTTTAAGTGGATTAGTTGCATATGTTATACTGAGATAACATGAGGTGATAGTAGAGACCAATTACTGGATAATATTGGAAGTATTGTATAGCTAGATCCTGAGCAGCGAGGTTTTAGATTTATGAATGCTGGGCTGCGAGGTTATGGATGTTTGCATCCTTGGGGGCGACAAAATGGATACTTGCTTCCTGGGCGATGAGGATATGTATGGTTGCATCTTGGGCGGCGAGGATATGGGTGGTGGCATCCTGGGTGGCGAGCTTATTGAAAATTCCATACTGGACGGCGAGGATATGGGTGTTGGCGTCCTATGCGGTGAGGATATGGATGGTTGCATCCTGGGTGGCGTTGATTTGGATGGTTGCATCCTGGGCGGCGAGGATATGGGTGGTGATATCCTAAACGGCGAGGATATATTTTGTTGCATCCTGGGCTGCGACGATGTGCACGGTTGTATCCTGGGCGGAGAGGATATTGACTGATGGATCGTGGATTGCAGGGTTTCAGAAGACGACATCTTGGACGGCGAGGTTATGGAAGACGAGATGCTGTAAGACGTAGTTATGGGTGGGGAGATCCTGCATGGCGATGTTATAGACGACGAGGTTATGGAAGGCGAGATCCTGGAAGACGAGGTTATGGAAGGCGAAGCAATGGATGGTGATATCCTGAAAAGGGATTTAGGGGACGAGATTCCGGATTGACTAGTCGTGGATTCTGAAAGTCTTGATCGTGATGGCGAGAGTAATCTCTTGGGTACAGTTTGCGCTTGCATCTCAGTCTCCATGCGTGCACCAATAAGTGTATTCATCGTACACACATACTTCCTTAGAGAGACATTTGATTTTCTCTTTTGCATTTCGGAGAGCTTAATGTGAGAAACCTTGATCACCATGTTAAGTTTCAGCACCCTTTTCTTCCTGTCGGAATACCTGAATCTCGTGGAGAAATAATCCATAGTTACAACAGGCAGTCCAGAATATCTGCTCGAGCAGGGAGAATCAGCAGTAATGAAACAAGGTGACGTGAGATCGTGTTTTATTGTGGTGATCCAGAACTTCTCATCTTACAGGTGAGGTGACTGGGATACACAGTGTATTTTCCCAATTGAAAGATTTTATTCATTAAAATCGATTTAGGAAGTAGCTAAAGTAACACTGCAGATAAAGTAAGATAAACGTGACGTTAAAAATACAATCGTTACCCTGAGATGTCTAAACTACGCTTGAAACGATCAAGGGATCCTACGTCTTTTATGTGTTTCAGTGATTCGTTTAGTTGATCTAAATAGGGTTTTGAAATGGTCAAAATATTGGCAGATGCTGTTAATGCTAATAAATGTAAAGTTTTGAGGCTAGTTAATGATGATAGAGTTACATGATACGAGCTGGATGGTGTTGAGATTGCGAAGTCGGAATGCGAAAGGGATCTGGGAGTTATGATTAGTAAGAATTTAAAACCAAAGGATCAATGCATAAATCTTCATAATAAGGCAAATAGGACACTGGGATTTATTAATCAAAGCGTTAGTAACAAGACACCTGGTGTTGTTCTTCAGTTCTAGTTAGGCCCCATTAAGATATGCAGTTCAGTTTTGGTCGCAGTACTATTGAATGGATATAAATTCACTTGAACGAGTCCAGCGTAGATGTACAAACTTAATTCCACAAATTAGAAATCTTTCATATGAGGAAAGATTAACAAAGCTTAAATTGCAATCACTGGAAAGGCAAAGTGTTAGGGGTGACATGATAGAGGTTTACAAGTGGATGAATGGAAATAACAAAGCGGATATTAATGGAGTATTAAAAGTATCAACACAGTACAGAATGCGAAACAATGGGAAGAAATTGAACAAGTTTAGATTTGGGAAAGACTTTGGTAAATACTGGTTCGGTAACAAGGTAGTTGATTTGTGGAAACAATTACTACGAAACGTAGTGGAGGTGGAGTTCCTCGATTGTTTCAAGCGTTGGATGGAAATGTACATGAGTGGGATTGGGTGGTTATAAATAGGAGCTGCCTCGTATGGGCCAATAGGCCTTCTGCAGTTACCTTATGTTCATATGCTACACAAATCAACAACCCTGTTACCGAAGCAGTATTTACTCAGGTGTTTCCTAAATCTTAACTAATTCAAATTGAGTCATATATATATGTCTAACCTATGATTTAAACTATCCAAGGATCTTTAATCTACTATGTTACCCTGTAATTGGTTCCCCAAATCCTCAGCTCTCTCTCAAACAAAATTATTTGGGACTTTACTAAATCTAAACTTGCCCAATCTGTGTCCATTGTTTCGAGTTTTATTATGTATTGATTTATTATTGCCTTATTACATAAGAACATAAAAAAGATAAGAATCAATTAAGCTGCAAAAGGCCTATTGCCTAATACATTGCAGCACCAATTAATATCCTCCAACTTATATATAAATGTCTAACCTACGCTTGAAAAACTCAAAAGATGCTACGTCTATTAAATTAGGCTCCACAAATTGACAATTCCTGTTACCGGACCAGTATTTACCCACATCTTTCTTAAATCTAACTTTATCCGACGTACACCCATTGTTTCATATTCTATTTTATGTACATACTTTCAACTCTCTATTAATATCCCATATGCTATGCCCATTTATCCACTTGAACATATAAATCATGCCACTCCCCAATTACGATTTTTTTTTAAATGTAAATAATTTTTTATCATACTCTCTTCATATCAATGGTTTTTAATTTGTTTCTTCCGAAAATCGGGAGGGGTAATAACATAAGAATATGAATAAAGTTAACTGCAGAAGGCTTATTGGCCAGTACGAGTTAGAACCTATTTATATCCAACCAATCTTATTCATATATACATAAGAACATAATAGAGGTAACTGTAGAAGGCCTATTACCCTATACGAGGCAACTCCTATTTATAACCACCCAATCCCACTCACATACATGTCCATCACTCACTTAATGCAATCAAGGGATCCTCTCCTCCACCAACTTAAGCGGGAATTGGTTTCACAATCAACAACCTAGTTACCGAATCAGTGTTTACCCAGGTCTTTCCTAAATCTAAAATCTAACCTAAATAAACCTAAATTTTAACAATTTAGACTCATTTTTTCGTGGTCTGACTCGTGTTGATGCTTTTAATACCATATTAATATCCCCTTTGTTTTGTCCATTCATACACTTGAAAACCTATATCATGTCACACCTAATTTTTCGTCATTCCAGAGAAAGCAATTCAAGCTTTGTTAATCTCTTTTCATATGACATATTTTGAGGGATTAGTTTTGTCATCCTACGCTAGACATGTTCAAGTGAATTTAGATCCATTCTATAGATGGATATATTGGCAGTTCATGTTTAAAAATTTGTTATTCCTTTTATCCAGCATAGTTGAGGCAGTTGATAGTGGTAAGGATAGTGATGTTGTATACCTTGACTTTAGCAAAGCTTTTGCAAACCAGGTCCAACCGTTTTTGAGTTTCTGTTAGAGTTTCCCCGCGAAACCAAGAAACATCACAGTCAGGAGGTTCCATCTCCTATCCTCCAACAGGTTGGCCGGGGGCGTGAAAATTTGTTCTCTAGTCTTCCGCGTAGTTTCATTTTAGTGTTTCAGCGTTTCCTCTGTGCCTGAACATCTCCCTCAGGTCGTCTAGCTGGGGTAAAGAGTTTCGTGTCTAGGATATCCAGGAAATTTATTGTGGTAACGTCGTGTTTTGCGGAAAATTTATGTTTCAGTGGACTGTGTTTGCCCAAGCAAAGAAACCCTCTTGACATGGTAGTCCGCCTACCTTAATTCCAAAGATATCGTCTGTATATCTGTAGTACACTGGAGGTACGGGGCGTCATTTCAGTTGAATCTGTCCCTTTCAAATACTACATGCATGAAGATGTCTGCAATTGCTACGCTACTGGACGCTCCTACCTCAGTGCCCTTCGTCTGTCTATATGCCTTACCATCAAATTGAAGGAGTGTGTGTCCCTCATTACATGGATTATTCTTACAGTAACTTTTTGTGAGACATCCTCCATACTCCTGCGTCTCGTAGTTGTTTTGTAATTTTTATGTCTGTTTTCATCATAGATGTTTGCTACCACTTTGGCTGCTTCTCTCTGTTGTGTGCTCGGGTAGAGCGATACCACATCCATTCAAAAAATTCAGTCTCCTCTGGGAACTGAACCACTGATGCTGACTATCTCGTTTAGAAAGTCTGTTGTATCGTGAAGGAGTTTCCAGAAGGAGTCAAAGAGGACTGCTCATATCCAGTCCACCAGTCTTGTAGGCGCAGACAGCCGCTCAGCACTGGTCCCCCCTGCCACGTTTGTGAGAACGAACGTAAAGCTTGGGATGACAGACACCAAGACTATGTTTCATTCCCTTGCCCATGCTTTTATGCCCATCTGTTTTTCAAGCGTAGATTAAACATATAAATGAGTTTGTGTGAAGATAACTAGGAGCTGCCACATAGGAGCCAAAAAGCCTTATGCAGTTTTATGATGTATGTTTTACCTGAAGGAAACATTGATGTATTTGCATAGAAGTGAATCCATGAAGTTCTCTGAGATATGAAGTAAATGAGATATATGTAAATTTTCACGTTTATTTGTTTTTAATTTACAATTTTAAGTGGATTAGTTGCATATGTTATACTGAGATAACATGAGGTGATAGTAGAGACCAATTACTGGATAATATTGGAAGTATTGTATAGCTAGATCCTGAGCAGCGAGGTTTTAGATTTATGAATGCTGGGCTGCGAGGTTATGGATGTTTGCATCCTTGGGGGCGACAAAATGGATACTTGCTTCCTGGGCGATGAGGATATGTATGGTTGCATCTTGGGCGGCGAGGATATGGGTGGTGGCATCCTGGGTGGCGAGCTTATTGAAAATTCCATACTGGACGGCGAGGATATGGGTGTTGGCGTCCTATGCGGTGAGGATATGGATGGTTGCATCCTGGGTGGCGTTGATTTGGATGGTTGCATCCTGGGCGGCGAGGATATGGGTGGTGATATCCTAAACGGCGAGGATATATTTTGTTGCATCCTGGGCTGCGACGATGTGCACGGTTGTATCCTGGGCGGAGAGGATATTGACTGATGGATCGTGGATTGCAGGGTTTCAGAAGACGACATCTTGGACGGCGAGGTTATGGAAGACGAGATGCTGTAAGACGTAGTTATGGGTGGGGAGATCCTGCATGGCGATGTTATAGACGACGAGGTTATGGAAGGCGAGATCCTGGAAGACGAGGTTATGGAAGGCGAAGCAATGGATGGTGATATCCTGAAAAGGGATTTAGGGGACGAGATTCCGGATTGACTAGTCGTGGATTCTGAAAGTCTTGATCGTGATGGCGAGAGTAATCTCTTGGGTACAGTTTGCGCTTGCATCTCAGTCTCCATGCGTGCACCAATAAGTGTATTCATCGTACACACATACTTCCTTAGAGAGACATTTGATTTTCTCTTTTGCATTTCGGAGAGCTTAATGTGAGAAACCTTGATCACCATGTTAAGTTTCAGCACCCTTTTCTTCCTGTCGGAATACCTGAATCTCGTGGAGAAATAATCCATAGTTACAACAGGCAGTCCAGAATATCTGCTCGAGCAGGGAGAATCAGCAGTAATGAAACAAGGTGACGTGAGATCGTGTTTTATTGTGGTGATCCAGAACTTCTCATCTTACAGGTGAGGTGACTGGGATACACAGTGTATTTTCCCAATTGAAAGATTTTATTCATTAAAATCGATTTAGGAAGTAGCTAAAGTAACACTGCAGATAAAGTAAGATAAACGTGACGTTAAAAATACAATCGTTACCCTGAGATGTCTAAACTACGCTTGAAACGATCAAGGGATCCTACGTCTTTTATGTGTTTCAGTGATTCGTTTAGTTGATCTAAATAGGGTTTTGAAATGGTCAAAATATTGGCAGATGCTGTTAATGCTAATAAATGTAAAGTTTTGAGGCTAGTTAATGATGATAGAGTTACATGATACGAGCTGGATGGTGTTGAGATTGCGAAGTCGGAATGCGAAAGGGATCTGGGAGTTATGATTAGTAAGAATTTAAAACCAAAGGATCAATGCATAAATCTTCATAATAAGGCAAATAGGACACTGGGATTTATTAATCAAAGCGTTAGTAACAAGACACCTGGTGTTGTTCTTCAGTTCTAGTTAGGCCCCATTAAGATATGCAGTTCAGTTTTGGTCGCAGTACTATTGAATGGATATAAATTCACTTGAACGAGTCCAGCGTAGATGTACAAACTTAATTCCACAAATTAGAAATCTTTCATATGAGGAAAGATTAACAAAGCTTAAATTGCAATCACTGGAAAGGCAAAGTGTTAGGGGTGACATGATAGAGGTTTACAAGTGGATGAATGGAAATAACAAAGCGGATATTAATGGAGTATTAAAAGTATCAACACAGTACAGAATGCGAAACAATGGGAAGAAATTGAACAAGTTTAGATTTGGGAAAGACTTTGGTAAATACTGGTTCGGTAACAAGGTAGTTGATTTGTGGAAACAATTACTACGAAACGTAGTGGAGGTGGAGTTCCTCGATTGTTTCAAGCGTTGGATGGAAATGTACATGAGTGGGATTGGGTGGTTATAAATAGGAGCTGCCTCGTATGGGCCAATAGGCCTTCTGCAGTTACCTTATGTTCATATGCTACACAAATCAACAACCCTGTTACCGAAGCAGTATTTACTCAGGTGTTTCCTAAATCTTAACTAATTCAAATTGAGTCATATATATATGTCTAACCTATGATTTAAACTATCCAAGGATCTTTAATCTACTATGTTACCCTGTAATTGGTTCCCCAAATCCTCAGCTCTCTCTCAAACAAAATTATTTGGGACTTTACTAAATCTAAACTTGCCCAATCTGTGTCCATTGTTTCGAGTTTTATTATGTATTGATTTATTATTGCCTTATTACATAAGAACATAAAAAAGATAAGAATCAATTAAGCTGCAAAAGGCCTATTGCCTAATACATTGCAGCACCAATTAATATCCTCCAACTTATATATAAATGTCTAACCTACGCTTGAAAAACTCAAAAGATGCTACGTCTATTAAATTAGGCTCCACAAATTGACAATTCCTGTTACCGGACCAGTATTTACCCACATCTTTCTTAAATCTAACTTTATCCGACGTACACCCATTGTTTCATATTCTATTTTATGTACATACTTTCAACTCTCTATTAATATCCCATATGCTATGCCCATTTATCCACTTGAACATATAAATCATGCCACTCCCCAATTACGATTTTTTTTTAAATGTAAATAATTTTTTATCATACTCTCTTCATATCAATGGTTTTTAATTTGTTTCTTCCGAAAATCGGGAGGGGTAATAACATAAGAATATGAATAAAGTTAACTGCAGAAGGCTTATTGGCCAGTACGAGTTAGAACCTATTTATATCCAACCAATCTTATTCATATATACATAAGAACATAATAGAGGTAACTGTAGAAGGCCTATTACCCTATACGAGGCAACTCCTATTTATAACCACCCAATCCCACTCACATACATGTCCATCACTCACTTAATGCAATCAAGGGATCCTCTCCTCCACCAACTTAAGCGGGAATTGGTTTCACAATCAACAACCTAGTTACCGAATCAGTGTTTACCCAGGTCTTTCCTAAATCTAAAATCTAACCTAAATAAACCTAAATTTTAACAATTTAGACTCATTTTTTCGTGGTCTGACTCGTGTTGATGCTTTTAATACCATATTAATATCCCCTTTGTTTTGTCCATTCATACACTTGAAAACCTATATCATGTCACACCTAATTTTTCGTCATTCCAGAGAAAGCAATTCAAGCTTTGTTAATCTCTTTTCATATGACATATTTTGAGGGATTAGTTTTGTCATCCTACGCTAGACATGTTCAAGTGAATTTAGATCCATTCTATAGATGGATATATTGGCAGTTCATGTTTAAAAATTTGTTATTCCTTTTATCCAGCATAGTTGAGGCAGTTGATAGTGGTAAGGATAGTGATGTTGTATACCTTGACTTTAGCAAAGCTTTTGCAAACCAGGTCCAACCGTTTTTGAGTTTCTGTTAGAGTTTCCCCGCGAAACCAAGAAACATCACAGTCAGGAGGTTCCATCTCCTATCCTCCAACAGGTTGGCCGGGGGCGTGAAAATTTGTTCTCTAGTCTTCCGCGTAGTTTCATTTTAGTGTTTCAGCGTTTCCTCTGTGCCTGAACATCTCCCTCAGGTCGTCTAGCTGGGGTAAAGAGTTTCGTGTCTAGGATATCCAGGAAATTTATTGTGGTAACGTCGTGTTTTGCGGAAAATTTATGTTTCAGTGGACTGTGTTTGCCCAAGCAAAGAAACCCTCTTGACATGGTAGTCCGCCTACCTTAATTCCAAAGATATCGTCTGTATATCTGTAGTACACTGGAGGTACGGGGCGTCATTTCAGTTGAATCTGTCCCTTTCAAATACTACATGCATGAAGATGTCTGCAATTGCTACGCTACTGGACGCTCCTACCTCAGTGCCCTTCGTCTGTCTATATGCCTTACCATCAAATTGAAGGAGTGTGTGTCCCTCATTACATGGATTATTCTTACAGTAACTTTTTGTGAGACATCCTCCATACTCCTGCGTCTCGTAGTTGTTTTGTAATTTTTATGTCTGTTTTCATCATAGATGTTTGCTACCACTTTGGCTGCTTCTCTCTGTTGTGTGCTCGGGTAGAGCGATACCACATCCATTCAAAAAATTCAGTCTCCTCTGGGAACTGAACCACTGATGCTGACTATCTCGTTTAGAAAGTCTGTTGTATCGTGAAGGAGTTTCCAGAAGGAGTCAAAGAGGACTGCTCATATCCAGTCCACCAGTCTTGTAGGCGCAGACAGCCGCTCAGCACTGGTCCCCCCTGCCACGTTTGTGAGAACGAACGTAAAGCTTGGGATGACAGACACCAAGACTATGTTTCATTCCCTTGCCCATGCTTTTATGCCCATCTGTTTTTCAAGCGTAGATTAAACATATAAATGAGTTTGTGTGAAGATAACTAGGAGCTGCCACATAGGAGCCAAAAAGCCTTATGCAGTTTTATGATGTATGTTTTACCTGAAGGAAACATTGATGTATTTGCATAGAAGTGAATCCATGAAGTTCTCTGAGATATGAAGTAAATGAGATATATGTAAATTTTCACGTTTATTTGTTTTTAATTTACAATTTTAAGTGGATTAGTTGCATATGTTATACTGAGATAACATGAGGTGATAGTAGAGACCAATTACTGGATAATATTGGAAGTATTGTATAGCTAGATCCTGAGCAGCGAGGTTTTAGATTTATGAATGCTGGGCTGCGAGGTTATGGATGTTTGCATCCTTGGGGGCGACAAAATGGATACTTGCTTCCTGGGCGATGAGGATATGTATGGTTGCATCTTGGGCGGCGAGGATATGGGTGGTGGCATCCTGGGTGGCGAGCTTATTGAAAATTCCATACTGGACGGCGAGGATATGGGTGTTGGCGTCCTATGCGGTGAGGATATGGATGGTTGCATCCTGGGTGGCGTTGATTTGGATGGTTGCATCCTGGGCGGCGAGGATATGGGTGGTGATATCCTAAACGGCGAGGATATATTTTGTTGCATCCTGGGCTGCGACGATGTGCACGGTTGTATCCTGGGCGGAGAGGATATTGACTGATGGATCGTGGATTGCAGGGTTTCAGAAGACGACATCTTGGACGGCGAGGTTATGGAAGACGAGATGCTGTAAGACGTAGTTATGGGTGGGGAGATCCTGCATGGCGATGTTATAGACGACGAGGTTATGGAAGGCGAGATCCTGGAAGACGAGGTTATGGAAGGCGAAGCAATGGATGGTGATATCCTGAAAAGGGATTTAGGGGACGAGATTCCGGATTGACTAGTCGTGGATTCTGAAAGTCTTGATCGTGATGGCGAGAGTAATCTCTTGGGTACAGTTTGCGCTTGCATCTCAGTCTCCATGCGTGCACCAATAAGTGTATTCATCGTACACACATACTTCCTTAGAGAGACATTTGATTTTCTCTTTTGCATTTCGGAGAGCTTAATGTGAGAAACCTTGATCACCATGTTAAGTTTCAGCACCCTTTTCTTCCTGTCGGAATACCTGAATCTCGTGGAGAAATAATCCATAGTTACAACAGGCAGTCCAGAATATCTGCTCGAGCAGGGAGAATCAGCAGTAATGAAACAAGGTGACGTGAGATCGTGTTTTATTGTGGTGATCCAGAACTTCTCATCTTACAGGTGAGGTGACTGGGATACACAGTGTATTTTCCCAATTGAAAGATTTTATTCATTAAAATCGATTTAGGAAGTAGCTAAAGTAACACTGCAGATAAAGTAAGATAAACGTGACGTTAAAAATACAATCGTTACCCTGAGATGTCTAAACTACGCTTGAAACGATCAAGGGATCCTACGTCTTTTATGTGTTTCAGTGATTCGTTTAGTTGATCTAAATAGGGTTTTGAAATGGTCAAAATATTGGCAGATGCTGTTAATGCTAATAAATGTAAAGTTTTGAGGCTAGTTAATGATGATAGAGTTACATGATACGAGCTGGATGGTGTTGAGATTGCGAAGTCGGAATGCGAAAGGGATCTGGGAGTTATGATTAGTAAGAATTTAAAACCAAAGGATCAATGCATAAATCTTCATAATAAGGCAAATAGGACACTGGGATTTATTAATCAAAGCGTTAGTAACAAGACACCTGGTGTTGTTCTTCAGTTCTAGTTAGGCCCCATTAAGATATGCAGTTCAGTTTTGGTCGCAGTACTATTGAATGGATATAAATTCACTTGAACGAGTCCAGCGTAGATGTACAAACTTAATTCCGCAAATTAGAAATCTTTCATATGAGGAAAGATTAACAAAGCTTAAATTGCAATCACTGGAAAGGCAAAGTGTTAGGGGTGACATGATAGAGGTTTACAAGTGGATGAATGGAAATAACAAAGCGGATATTAATGGAGTATTAAAAGTATCAACACAGTACAGAATGCGAAACAATGGGAAGAAATTGAACAAGTTTAGATTTGGGAAAGACTTTGGTAAATACTGGTTCGGTAACAAGGTAGTTGATTTGTGGAACCAATTACTACGAAACGTAGTGGAGGTGGAGTTCCTCGATTGTTTCAAGCGTTGGATGGAAATGTACATGAGTGGGATTGGGTGGTTATAAATAGGAGCTGCCTCGTATGGGCCAATAGGCCTTCTGCAGTTACCTTATGTTCATATGCTACACAAATCAACAACCCTGTTACCGAAGCAGTATTTACTCAGGTGTTTCCTAAATCTTAACTAATTCAAATTGAGTCATATATATATGTCTAACCTATGATTTAAACTATCCAAGGATCTTTAATCTACTATGTTACCCTGTAATTGGTTCCCCAAATCCTCAGCTCTCTCTCAAACAAAATTATTTGGGACTTTACTAAATCTAAACTTGCCCAATCTGTGTCCATTGTTTCGAGTTTTATTATGTATTGATTTATTATTGCCTTATTACATAAGAACATAAAAAAGATAAGAATCAATTAAGCTGCAAAAGGCCTATTGCCTAATACATTGCAGCACCAATTAATATCCTCCAACTTATATATAAATGTCTAACCTACGCTTGAAAAACTCAAAAGATGCTACGTCTATTAAATTAGGCTCCACAAATTGACAATTCCTGTTACCGGACCAGTATTTACCCACATCTTTCTTAAATCTAACTTTATCCGACGTACACCCATTGTTTCATATTCTATTTTATGTACATACTTTCAACTCTCTATTAATATCCCATATGCTATGCCCATTTATCCACTTGAACATATAAATCATGCCACTCCCCAATTACGATTTTTTTTTAAATGTAAATAATTTTTTATCATACTCTCTTCATATCAATGGTTTTTAATTTGTTTCTTCCGAAAATCGGGAGGGGTAATAACATAAGAATATGAATAAAGTTAACTGCAGAAGGCTTATTGGCCAGTACGAGTTAGAACCTATTTATATCCAACCAATCTTATTCATATATACATAAGAACATAATAGAGGTAACTGTAGAAGGCCTATTACCCTATACGAGGCAACTCCTATTTATAACCACCCAATCCCACTCACATACATGTCCATCACTCACTTAATGCAATCAAGGGATCCTCTCCTCCACCAACTTAAGCGGGAATTGGTTTCACAATCAACAACCTAGTTACCGAATCAGTGTTTACCCAGGTCTTTCCTAAATCTAAAATCTAACCTAAATAAACCTAAATTTTAACAATTTAGACTCATTTTTTCGTGGTCTGACTCGTGTTGATGCTTTTAATACCATATTAATATCCCCTTTGTTTTGTCCATTCATACACTTGAAAACCTATATCATGTCACACCTAATTTTTCGTCATTCCAGAGAAAGCAATTCAAGCTTTGTTAATCTCTTTTCATATGACATATTTTGAGGGATTAGTTTTGTCATCCTACGCTAGACATGTTCAAGTGAATTTAGATCCATTCTATAGATGGATATATTGGCAGTTCATGTTTAAAAATTTGTTATTCCTTTTATCCAGCATAGTTGAGGCAGTTGATAGTGGTAAGGATAGTGATGTTGTATACCTTGACTTTAGCAAAGCTTTTGCAAACCAGGTCCAACCGTTTTTGAGTTTCTGTTAGAGTTTCCCCGCGAAACCAAGAAACATCACAGTCAGGAGGTTCCATCTCCTATCCTCCAACAGGTTGGCCGGGGGCGTGAAAATTTGTTCTCTAGTCTTCCGCGTAGTTTCATTTTAGTGTTTCAGCGTTTCCTCTGTGCCTGAACATCTCCCTCAGGTCGTCTAGCTGGGGTAAAGAGTTTCGTGTCTAGGATATCCAGGAAATTTATTGTGGTAACGTCGTGTTTTGCGGAAAATTTATGTTTCAGTGGACTGTGTTTGCCCAAGCAAAGAAACCCTCTTGACATGGTAGTCCGCCTACCTTAATTCCAAAGATATCGTCTGTATATCTGTAGTACACTGGAGGTACGGGGCGTCATTTCAGTTGAATCTGTCCCTTTCAAATACTACATGCATGAAGATGTCTGCAATTGCTACGCTACTGGACGCTCCTACCTCAGTGCCCTTCGTCTGTCTATATGCCTTACCATCAAATTGAAGGAGTGTGTGTCCCTCATTACATGGATTATTCTTACAGTAACTTTTTGTGAGACATCCTCCATACTCCTGCGTCTCGTAGTTGTTTTGTAATTTTTATGTCTGTTTTCATCATAGATGTTTGCTACCACTTTGGCTGCTTCTCTCTGTTGTGTGCTCGGGTAGAGCGATACCACATCCATTCAAAAAATTCAGTCTCCTCTGGGAACTGAACCACTGATGCTGACTATCTCGTTTAGAAAGTCTGTTGTATCGTGAAGGAGTTTCCAGAAGGAGTCAAAGAGGACTGCTCATATCCAGTCCACCAGTCTTGTAGGCGCAGACAGCCGCTCAGCACTGGTCCCCCCTGCCACGTTTGTGAGAACGAACGTAAAGCTTGGGATGACAGACACCAAGACTATGTTTCATTCCCTTGCCCATGCTTTTATGCCCATCTGTTTTTCAAGCGTAGATTAAACATATAAATGAGTTTGTGTGAAGATAACTAGGAGCTGCCACATAGGAGCCAAAAAGCCTTATGCAGTTTTATGATGTATGTTTTACCTGAAGGAAACATTGATGTATTTGCATAGAAGTGAATCCATGAAGTTCTCTGAGATATGAAGTAAATGAGATATATGTAAATTTTCACGTTTATTTGTTTTTAATTTACAATTTTAAGTGGATTAGTTGCATATGTTATACTGAGATAACAGTAGAGACCAATTACTGGATAATATTGGAAGTATTGTATAGCTAGATCCTGAGCAGCGAGGTTTTAGATTTATGAATGCTGGGCTGCGAGGTTATGGATGTTTGCATCCTTGGGGGCGACAAAATGGATACTTGCTTCCTGGGCGATGAGGATATGTATGGTTGCATCCTGGGCGGCGAGGATATGGGTGGTGGCATCCTGGGTGGCGAGCTTATTGAAAATTCCATACTGGACGGCGAGGATATGGGTGTTGGCGTCCTATGCGGTGAGGATATGGATGGTTGCATCCTGGGTGGCGTTGATTTGGATGGTTGCATCCTGGGCGGCGAGGATATGGGTGGTGATATCCTAAACGGCGAGGATATATTTTGTTGCATCCTGGGCTGCGACGATGTGCACGGTTGTATCCTGGGCGGAGAGGATATTGACTGATGGATCGTGGATTGCAGGGTTTCAGAAGACGACATCTTGGACGGCGAGGTTATGGAAGACGAGATGCTGTAAGACGTAGTTATGGGTGGGGAGATCCTGCATGGCGATGTTATAGACGACGAGGTTATGGAAGGCGAGATCCTGGAAGACGAGGTTATGGAAGGCGAAGCAATGGATGGTGATATCCTGAAAAGGGATTTAGGGGACGAGATTCCGGATTGACTAGTCGTGGATTCTGAAAGTCTTGATCGTGATGGCGAGAGTAATCTCTTGGGTACAGTTTGCGCTTGCATCTCAGTCTCCATGCGTGCACCAATAAGTGTATTCATCGTACACACATACTTCCTTAGAGAGACATTTGATTTTCTCTTTTGCATTTCGGAGAGCTTAATGTGAGAAACCTTGATCACCATGTTAAGTTTCAGCACCCTTTTCTTCCTGTCGGAATACCTGAATCTCGTGGAGAAATAATCCATAGTTACAACAGGCAGTCCAGAATATCTGCTCGAGCAGGGAGAATCAGCAGTAATGAAACAAGGTGACGTGAGATCGTGTTTTATTGTGGTGATCCAGAACTTCTCATCTTACAGGTGAGGTGACTGGGATACACAGTGTATTTTCCCAATTGAAAGATTTTATTCATTAAAATCGATTTAGGAAGTAGCTAAAGTAACACTGCAGATAAAGTAAGATAAACGTGACGTTAAAAATACAATCGTTACCCTGAGATGTCTAAACTACGCTTGAAACGATCAAGGGATCCTACGTCTTTTATGTGTTTCAGTGATTCGTTTAGTTGATCTAAATAGGGTTTTGAAATGGTCAAAATATTGGCAGATGCTGTTTAATGCTAATAAATGTAAAGTTTTGAGGCTAGTTAATGATGATAGAGTTACATGATACGAGCTGGATGGTGTTGAGATTGCGAAGTCGGAATGCGAAAGGGATCTGGGAGTTATGATTAGTAAGAATTTAAAACCAAAGGATCAATGCATAAATCTTCATAATAAGGCAAATAGGACACTGGGATTTATTAATCAAAGCGTTAGTAACAAGACACCTGGTGTTGTTCTTCAGTTCTAGTTAGGCCCCATTAAGATATGCAGTTCAGTTTTGGTCGCAGTACTATTGAATGGATATAAATTCACTTGAACGAGTCCAGCGTAGATGTACAAACTTAATTCCGCAAATTAGAAATCTTTCATATGAGGAAAGATTAACAAAGCTTAAATTGCAATCACTGGAAAGGCAAAGTGTTAGGGGTGACATGATAGAGGTTTACAAGTGGATGAATGGAAATAACAAAGCGGATATTAATGGAGTATTAAAAGTATCAACACAGTACAGAATGCGAAACAATGGGAAGAAATTGAACAAGTTTAGATTTGGGAAAGACTTTGGTAAACTAGAGTCACCTCTGCTGCCACCACCAGACCAGTAATACAAGAGCAATGATCGAGGTCTGGATCGATCACGCTAATTAATCAACCTAGGGGCTTGATCCCCACTATAAACGATGACCTTGAGTGTGGAATAAATTACACGGTAATGATAATTCCGATTCGATGTTAGAATCGGCGCACAATGCAACTCTGCCTCGTGTGGACCACGTGACCAGGACAAGTATACACATAAAACACATGGAAACAATAAAATGCAAATTAATAACAAATTTAATTTATTAAAAGAAAACTAAAACAAAATCTAAATATGTTCACTCCCTATTACTTTAACACTCCCTACTTGACCTGAATGGCAAATGAGAAGACTATCCCTATAATTTACAATAGCAACTATACCTTGGGCGACCACAGCTCTGGGTGTTGTGCTGGTCTTGTTGGGGAGAGGTAAGATGTTGACCTCTTATCCCAGCTGCTTCCGTGACCACACTGATCTGTCCTCGTCTGGCCTAGCCCAGACTAGAACCTTGTATCCTTCCGCCTAGTCAAAGTTTTACAAGTTACTAGCCAGGTTTAAGTTATAACAATTAAACTCTGTTGTACTTAATTGATCCAGACTGGTTGAATTATTTTACTTTAATTAAATTACAACATCTAACGGCAGAGCTGTTCCCGATCACAAAAATGGTTATTAAAACTTTGAGAAATAGTAGACCTGTCAACCCCTGATGACCTATGACCGCCGGTCACTCCGCCTCAAAAGTTAGATCTGATTCGTGACGTCACTGATGGTGACTTAAACTCAATAATTAGAATACTCTTGATATTGTATCCAGTACTATTATACAATACAATTTTAATGCACAATGAATAAAGGCTAATTTTCTCTAAATTGCTGAATACTATAGGATGGTTCATTATACGCAGCTATGAACAAAGCGTCGGTTATTTCCACCGCGAATTCCCCCTGGGGGTCAGGTCACCATGCGGCTCAGCTTCCCATTACTGGTTCGGTAACAAGGTAGTTGATTTGTGGAACCAATTACTACGAAACGTAGTGGAGGTGGAGTTCCTCGATTGTTTCAAGCGTTGGATGGAAATGTACATGAGTGGGATTGGGTGGTTATAAATAGGAGCTGCCTCGTATGGGCCAATAGGCCTTCTGCAGTTACCTTATGTTCATATGCTACACAAATCAACAACCCTGTTACCGAAGCAGTATTTACTCAGGTGTTTCCTAAATCTTAACTAATTCAAATTGAGTCATATATATATGTCTAACCTATGATTTAAACTATCCAAGGATCTTTAATCTACTATGTTACCCTGTAATTGGTTCCCCAAATCCTCAGCTCTCTCTCAAACAAAATTATTTGGGACTTTACTAAATCTAAACTTGCCCAATCTGTGTCCATTGTTTCGAGTTTTATTATGTATTGATTTATTATTGCCTTATTACATAAGAACATAAAAAAGATAAGAATCAATTAAGCTGCAAAAGGCCTATTGCCTAATACATTGCAGCACCAATTAATATCCTCCAACTTATATATAAATGTCTAACCTACGCTTGAAAAACTCAAAAGATGCTACGTCTATTAAATTAGGCTCCACAAATTGACAATTCCTGTTACCGGACCAGTATTTACCCACATCTTTCTTAAATCTAACTTTATCCGACGTACACCCATTGTTTCATATTCTATTTTATGTACATACTTTCAACTCTCTATTAATATCCCATATGCTATGCCCATTTATCCACTTGAACATATAAATCATGCCACTCCCCAATTACGATTTTTTTTTAAATGTAAATAATTTTTTATCATACTCTCTTCATATCAATGGTTTTTAATTTGTTTCTTCCGAAAATCGGGAGGGGTAATAACATAAGAATATGAATAAAGTTAACTGCAGAAGGCTTATTGGCCAGTACGAGTTAGAACCTATTTATATCCAACCAATCTTATTCATATATACATAAGAACATAATAGAGGTAACTGTAGAAGGCCTATTACCCTATACGAGGCAACTCCTATTTATAACCACCCAATCCCACTCACATACATGTCCATCACTCACTTAATGCAATCAAGGGATCCTCTCCTCCACCAACTTAAGCGGGAATTGGTTTCACAATCAACAACCTAGTTACCGAATCAGTGTTTACCCAGGTCTTTCCTAAATCTAAAATCTAACCTAAATAAACCTAAATTTTAACAATTTAGACTCATTTTTTCGTGGTCTGACTCGTGTTGATGCTTTTAATACCATATTAATATCCCCTTTGTTTTGTCCATTCATACACTTGAAAACCTATATCATGTCACACCTAATTTTTCGTCATTCCAGAGAAAGCAATTCAAGCTTTGTTAATCTCTTTTCATATGACATATTTTGAGGGATTAGTTTTGTCATCCTACGCTAGACATGTTCAAGTGAATTTAGATCCATTCTATAGATGGATATATTGGCAGTTCATGTTTAAAAATTTGTTATTCCTTTTATCCAGCATAGTTGAGGCAGTTGATAGTGGTAAGGATAGTGATGTTGTATACCTTGACTTTAGCAAAGCTTTTGCAAACCAGGTCCAACCGTTTTTGAGTTTCTGTTAGAGTTTCCCCGCGAAACCAAGAAACATCACAGTCAGGAGGTTCCATCTCCTATCCTCCAACAGGTTGGCCGGGGGCGTGAAAATTTGTTCTCTAGTCTTCCGCGTAGTTTCATTTTAGTGTTTCAGCGTTTCCTCTGTGCCTGAACATCTCCCTCAGGTCGTCTAGCTGGGGTAAAGAGTTTCGTGTCTAGGATATCCAGGAAATTTATTGTGGTAACGTCGTGTTTTGCGGAAAATTTATGTTTCAGTGGACTGTGTTTGCCCAAGCAAAGAAACCCTCTTGACATGGTAGTCCGCCTACCTTAATTCCAAAGATATCGTCTGTATATCTGTAGTACACTGGAGGTACGGGGCGTCATTTCAGTTGAATCTGTCCCTTTCAAATACTACATGCATGAAGATGTCTGCAATTGCTACGCTACTGGACGCTCCTACCTCAGTGCCCTTCGTCTGTCTATATGCCTTACCATCAAATTGAAGGAGTGTGTGTCCCTCATTACATGGATTATTCTTACAGTAACTTTTTGTGAGACATCCTCCATACTCCTGCGTCTCGTAGTTGTTTTGTAATTTTTATGTCTGTTTTCATCATAGATGTTTGCTACCACTTTGGCTGCTTCTCTCTGTTGTGTGCTCGGGTAGAGCGATACCACATCCATTCAAAAAATTCAGTCTCCTCTGGGAACTGAACCACTGATGCTGACTATCTCGTTTAGAAAGTCTGTTGTATCGTGAAGGAGTTTCCAGAAGGAGTCAAAGAGGACTGCTCATATCCAGTCCACCAGTCTTGTAGGCGCAGACAGCCGCTCAGCACTGGTCCCCCCTGCCACGTTTGTGAGAACGAACGTAAAGCTTGGGATGACAGACACCAAGACTATGTTTCATTCCCTTGCCCATGCTTTTATGCCCATCTGTTTTTCAAGCGTAGATTAAACATATAAATGAGTTTGTGTGAAGATAACTAGGAGCTGCCACATAGGAGCCAAAAAGCCTTATGCAGTTTTATGATGTATGTTTTACCTGAAGGAAACATTGATGTATTTGCATAGAAGTGAATCCATGAAGTTCTCTGAGATATGAAGTAAATGAGATATATGTAAATTTTCACGTTTATTTGTTTTTAATTTACAATTTTAAGTGGATTAGTTGCATATGTTATACTGAGATAACATGAGGTGATAGTAGAGACCAATTACTGGATAATATTGGAAGTATTGTATAGCTAGATCCTGAGCAGCGAGGTTTTAGATTTATGAATGCTGGGCTGCGAGGTTATGGATGTTTGCATCCTTGGGGGCGACAAAATGGATACTTGCTTCCTGGGCGATGAGGATATGTATGGTTGCATCTTGGGCGGCGAGGATATGGGTGGTGGCATCCTGGGTGGCGAGCTTATTGAAAATTCCATACTGGACGGCGAGGATATGGGTGTTGGCGTCCTATGCGGTGAGGATATGGATGGTTGCATCCTGGGTGGCGTTGATTTGGATGGTTGCATCCTGGGCGGCGAGGATATGGGTGGTGATATCCTAAACGGCGAGGATATATTTTGTTGCATCCTGGGCTGCGACGATGTGCACGGTTGTATCCTGGGCGGAGAGGATATTGACTGATGGATCGTGGATTGCAGGGTTTCAGAAGACGACATCTTGGACGGCGAGGTTATGGAAGACGAGATGCTGTAAGACGTAGTTATGGGTGGGGAGATCCTGCATGGCGATGTTATAGACGACGAGGTTATGGAAGGCGAGATCCTGGAAGACGAGGTTATGGAAGGCGAAGCAATGGATGGTGATATCCTGAAAAGGGATTTAGGGGACGAGATTCCGGATTGACTAGTCGTGGATTCTGAAAGTCTTGATCGTGATGGCGAGAGTAATCTCTTGGGTACAGTTTGCGCTTGCATCTCAGTCTCCATGCGTGCACCAATAAGTGTATTCATCGTACACACATACTTCCTTAGAGAGACATTTGATTTTCTCTTTTGCATTTCGGAGAGCTTAATGTGAGAAACCTTGATCACCATGTTAAGTTTCAGCACCCTTTTCTTCCTGTCGGAATACCTGAATCTCGTGGAGAAATAATCCATAGTTACAACAGGCAGTCCAGAATATCTGCTCGAGCAGGGAGAATCAGCAGTAATGAAACAAGGTGACGTGAGATCGTGTTTTATTGTGGTGATCCAGAACTTCTCATCTTACAGGTGAGGTGACTGGGATACACAGTGTATTTTCCCAATTGAAAGATTTTATTCATTAAAATCGATTTAGGAAGTAGCTAAAGTAACACTGCAGATAAAGTAAGATAAACGTGACGTTAAAAATACAATCGTTACCCTGAGATGTCTAAACTACGCTTGAAACGATCAAGGGATCCTACGTCTTTTATGTGTTTCAGTGATTCGTTTAGTTGATCTAAATAGGGTTTTGAAATGGTCAAAATATTGGCAGATGCTGTTTAATGCTAATAAATGTAAAGTTTTGAGGCTAGTTAATGATGATAGAGTTACATGATACGAGCTGGATGGTGTTGAGATTGCGAAGTCGGAATGCGAAAGGGATCTGGGAGTTATGATTAGTAAGAATTTAAAACCAAAGGATCAATGCATAAATCTTCATAATAAGGCAAATAGGACACTGGGATTTATTAATCAAAGCGTTAGTAACAAGACACCTGGTGTTGTTCTTCAGTTCTAGTTAGGCCCCATTAAGATATGCAGTTCAGTTTTGGTCGCAGTACTATTGAATGGATATAAATTCACTTGAACGAGTCCAGCGTAGATGTACAAACTTAATTCCGCAAATTAGAAATCTTTCATATGAGGAAAGATTAACAAAGCTTAAATTGCAATCACTGGAAAGGCAAAGTGTTAGGGGTGACATGATAGAGGTTTACAAGTGGATGAATGGAAATAACAAAGCGGATATTAATGGAGTATTAAAAGTATCAACACAGTACAGAATGCGAAACAATGGGAAGAAATTGAACAAGTTTAGATTTGGGAAAGACTTTGGTAAATACTGGTTCGGTAACAAGGTAGTTGATTTGTGGAACCAATTACTACGAAACGTAGTGGAGGTGGAGTTCCTCGATTGTTTCAAGCGTTGGATGGAAATGTACATGAGTGGGATTGGGTGGTTATAAATAGGAGCTGCCTCGTATGGGCCAATAGGCCTTCTGCAGTTACCTTATGTTCATATGCTACACAAATCAACAACCCTGTTACCGAAGCAGTATTTACTCAGGTGTTTCCTAAATCTTAACTAATTCAAATTGAGTCATATATATATGTCTAACCTATGATTTAAACTATCCAAGGATCTTTAATCTACTATGTTACCCTGTAATTGGTTCCCCAAATCCTCAGCTCTCTCTCAAACAAAATTATTTGGGACTTTACTAAATCTAAACTTGCCCAATCTGTGTCCATTGTTTCGAGTTTTATTATGTATTGATTTATTATTGCCTTATTACATAAGAACATAAAAAAGATAAGAATCAATTAAGCTGCAAAAGGCCTATTGCCTAATACATTGCAGCACCAATTAATATCCTCCAACTTATATATAAATGTCTAACCTACGCTTGAAAAACTCAAAAGATGCTACGTCTATTAAATTAGGCTCCACAAATTGACAATTCCTGTTACCGGACCAGTATTTACCCACATCTTTCTTAAATCTAACTTTATCCGACGTACACCCATTGTTTCATATTCTATTTTATGTACATACTTTCAACTCTCTATTAATATCCCATATGCTATGCCCATTTATCCACTTGAACATATAAATCATGCCACTCCCCAATTACGATTTTTTTTTAAATGTAAATAATTTTTTATCATACTCTCTTCATATCAATGGTTTTTAATTTGTTTCTTCCGAAAATCGGGAGGGGTAATAACATAAGAATATGAATAAAGTTAACTGCAGAAGGCTTATTGGCCAGTACGAGTTAGAACCTATTTATATCCAACCAATCTTATTCATATATACATAAGAACATAATAGAGGTAACTGTAGAAGGCCTATTACCCTATACGAGGCAACTCCTATTTATAACCACCCAATCCCACTCACATACATGTCCATCACTCACTTAATGCAATCAAGGGATCCTCTCCTCCACCAACTTAAGCGGGAATTGGTTTCACAATCAACAACCTAGTTACCGAATCAGTGTTTACCCAGGTCTTTCCTAAATCTAAAATCTAACCTAAATAAACCTAAATTTTAACAATTTAGACTCATTTTTTCGTGGTCTGACTCGTGTTGATGCTTTTAATACCATATTAATATCCCCTTTGTTTTGTCCATTCATACACTTGAAAACCTATATCATGTCACACCTAATTTTTCGTCATTCCAGAGAAAGCAATTCAAGCTTTGTTAATCTCTTTTCATATGACATATTTTGAGGGATTAGTTTTGTCATCCTACGCTAGACATGTTCAAGTGAATTTAGATCCATTCTATAGATGGATATATTGGCAGTTCATGTTTAAAAATTTGTTATTCCTTTTATCCAGCATAGTTGAGGCAGTTGATAGTGGTAAGGATAGTGATGTTGTATACCTTGACTTTAGCAAAGCTTTTGCAAACCAGGTCCAACCGTTTTTGAGTTTCTGTTAGAGTTTCCCCGCGAAACCAAGAAACATCACAGTCAGGAGGTTCCATCTCCTATCCTCCAACAGGTTGGCCGGGGGCGTGAAAATTTGTTCTCTAGTCTTCCGCGTAGTTTCATTTTAGTGTTTCAGCGTTTCCTCTGTGCCTGAACATCTCCCTCAGGTCGTCTAGCTGGGGTAAAGAGTTTCGTGTCTAGGATATCCAGGAAATTTATTGTGGTAACGTCGTGTTTTGCGGAAAATTTATGTTTCAGTGGACTGTGTTTGCCCAAGCAAAGAAACCCTCTTGACATGGTAGTCCGCCTACCTTAATTCCAAAGATATCGTCTGTATATCTGTAGTACACTGGAGGTACGGGGCGTCATTTCAGTTGAATCTGTCCCTTTCAAATACTACATGCATGAAGATGTCTGCAATTGCTACGCTACTGGACGCTCCTACCTCAGTGCCCTTCGTCTGTCTATATGCCTTACCATCAAATTGAAGGAGTGTGTGTCCCTCATTACATGGATTATTCTTACAGTAACTTTTTGTGAGACATCCTCCATACTCCTGCGTCTCGTAGTTGTTTTGTAATTTTTATGTCTGTTTTCATCATAGATGTTTGCTACCACTTTGGCTGCTTCTCTCTGTTGTGTGCTCGGGTAGAGCGATACCACATCCATTCAAAAAATTCAGTCTCCTCTGGGAACTGAACCACTGATGCTGACTATCTCGTTTAGAAAGTCTGTTGTATCGTGAAGGAGTTTCCAGAAGGAGTCAAAGAGGACTGCTCATATCCAGTCCACCAGTCTTGTAGGCGCAGACAGCCGCTCAGCACTGGTCCCCCCTGCCACGTTTGTGAGAACGAACGTAAAGCTTGGGATGACAGACACCAAGACTATGTTTCATTCCCTTGCCCATGCTTTTATGCCCATCTGTTTTTCAAGCGTAGATTAAACATATAAATGAGTTTGTGTGAAGATAACTAGGAGCTGCCACATAGGAGCCAAAAAGCCTTATGCAGTTTTATGATGTATGTTTTACCTGAAGGAAACATTGATGTATTTGCATAGAAGTGAATCCATGAAGTTCTCTGAGATATGAAGTAAATGAGATATATGTAAATTTTCACGTTTATTTGTTTTTAATTTACAATTTTAAGTGGATTAGTTGCATATGTTATACTGAGATAACATGAGGTGATAGTAGAGACCAATTACTGGATAATATTGGAAGTATTGTATAGCTAGATCCTGAGCAGCGAGGTTTTAGATTTATGAATGCTGGGCTGCGAGGTTATGGATGTTTGCATCCTTGGGGGCGACAAAATGGATACTTGCTTCCTGGGCGATGAGGATATGTATGGTTGCATCTTGGGCGGCGAGGATATGGGTGGTGGCATCCTGGGTGGCGAGCTTATTGAAAATTCCATACTGGACGGCGAGGATATGGGTGTTGGCGTCCTATGCGGTGAGGATATGGATGGTTGCATCCTGGGTGGCGTTGATTTGGATGGTTGCATCCTGGGCGGCGAGGATATGGGTGGTGATATCCTAAACGGCGAGGATATATTTTGTTGCATCCTGGGCTGCGACGATGTGCACGGTTGTATCCTGGGCGGAGAGGATATTGACTGATGGATCGTGGATTGCAGGGTTTCAGAAGACGACATCTTGGACGGCGAGGTTATGGAAGACGAGATGCTGTAAGACGTAGTTATGGGTGGGGAGATCCTGCATGGCGATGTTATAGACGACGAGGTTATGGAAGGCGAGATCCTGGAAGACGAGGTTATGGAAGGCGAAGCAATGGATGGTGATATCCTGAAAAGGGATTTAGGGGACGAGATTCCGGATTGACTAGTCGTGGATTCTGAAAGTCTTGATCGTGATGGCGAGAGTAATCTCTTGGGTACAGTTTGCGCTTGCATCTCAGTCTCCATGCGTGCACCAATAAGTGTATTCATCGTACACACATACTTCCTTAGAGAGACATTTGATTTTCTCTTTTGCATTTCGGAGAGCTTAATGTGAGAAACCTTGATCACCATGTTAAGTTTCAGCACCCTTTTCTTCCTGTCGGAATACCTGAATCTCGTGGAGAAATAATCCATAGTTACAACAGGCAGTCCAGAATATCTGCTCGAGCAGGGAGAATCAGCAGTAATGAAACAAGGTGACGTGAGATCGTGTTTTATTGTGGTGATCCAGAACTTCTCATCTTACAGGTGAGGTGACTGGGATACACAGTGTATTTTCCCAATTGAAAGATTTTATTCATTAAAATCGATTTAGGAAGTAGCTAAAGTAACACTGCAGATAAAGTAAGATAAACGTGACGTTAAAAATACAATCGTTACCCTGAGATGTCTAAACTACGCTTGAAACGATCAAGGGATCCTACGTCTTTTATGTGTTTCAGTGATTCGTTTAGTTGATCTAAATAGGGTTTTGAAATGGTCAAAATATTGGCAGATGCTGTTTAATGCTAATAAATGTAAAGTTTTGAGGCTAGTTAATGATGATAGAGTTACATGATACGAGCTGGATGGTGTTGAGATTGCGAAGTCGGAATGCGAAAGGGATCTGGGAGTTATGATTAGTAAGAATTTAAAACCAAAGGATCAATGCATAAATCTTCATAATAAGGCAAATAGGACACTGGGATTTATTAATCAAAGCGTTAGTAACAAGACACCTGGTGTTGTTCTTCAGTTCTAGTTAGGCCCCATTAAGATATGCAGTTCAGTTTTGGTCGCAGTACTATTGAATGGATATAAATTCACTTGAACGAGTCCAGCGTAGATGTACAAACTTAATTCCGCAAATTAGAAATCTTTCATATGAGGAAAGATTAACAAAGCTTAAATTGCAATCACTGGAAAGGCAAAGTGTTAGGGGTGACATGATAGAGGTTTACAAGTGGATGAATGGAAATAACAAAGCGGATATTAATGGAGTATTAAAAGTATCAACACAGTACAGAATGCGAAACAATGGGAAGAAATTGAACAAGTTTAGATTTGGGAAAGACTTTGGTAAATACTGGTTCGGTAACAAGGTAGTTGATTTGTGGAACCAATTACTACGAAACGTAGTGGAGGTGGAGTTCCTCGATTGTTTCAAGCGTTGGATGGAAATGTACATGAGTGGGATTGGGTGGTTATAAATAGGAGCTGCCTCGTATGGGCCAATAGGCCTTCTGCAGTTACCTTATGTTCATATGCTACACAAATCAACAACCCTGTTACCGAAGCAGTATTTACTCAGGTGTTTCCTAAATCTTAACTAATTCAAATTGAGTCATATATATATGTCTAACCTATGATTTAAACTATCCAAGGATCTTTAATCTACTATGTTACCCTGTAATTGGTTCCCCAAATCCTCAGCTCTCTCTCAAACAAAATTATTTGGGACTTTACTAAATCTAAACTTGCCCAATCTGTGTCCATTGTTTCGAGTTTTATTATGTATTGATTTATTATTGCCTTATTACATAAGAACATAAAAAAGATAAGAATCAATTAAGCTGCAAAAGGCCTATTGCCTAATACATTGCAGCACCAATTAATATCCTCCAACTTATATATAAATGTCTAACCTACGCTTGAAAAACTCAAAAGATGCTACGTCTATTAAATTAGGCTCCACAAATTGACAATTCCTGTTACCGGACCAGTATTTACCCACATCTTTCTTAAATCTAACTTTATCCGACGTACACCCATTGTTTCATATTCTATTTTATGTACATACTTTCAACTCTCTATTAATATCCCATATGCTATGCCCATTTATCCACTTGAACATATAAATCATGCCACTCCCCAATTACGATTTTTTTTTAAATGTAAATAATTTTTTATCATACTCTCTTCATATCAATGGTTTTTAATTTGTTTCTTCCGAAAATCGGGAGGGGTAATAACATAAGAATATGAATAAAGTTAACTGCAGAAGGCTTATTGGCCAGTACGAGTTAGAACCTATTTATATCCAACCAATCTTATTCATATATACATAAGAACATAATAGAGGTAACTGTAGAAGGCCTATTACCCTATACGAGGCAACTCCTATTTATAACCACCCAATCCCACTCACATACATGTCCATCACTCACTTAATGCAATCAAGGGATCCTCTCCTCCACCAACTTAAGCGGGAATTGGTTTCACAATCAACAACCTAGTTACCGAATCAGTGTTTACCCAGGTCTTTCCTAAATCTAAAATCTAACCTAAATAAACCTAAATTTTAACAATTTAGACTCATTTTTTCGTGGTCTGACTCGTGTTGATGCTTTTAATACCATATTAATATCCCCTTTGTTTTGTCCATTCATACACTTGAAAACCTATATCATGTCACACCTAATTTTTCGTCATTCCAGAGAAAGCAATTCAAGCTTTGTTAATCTCTTTTCATATGACATATTTTGAGGGATTAGTTTTGTCATCCTACGCTAGACATGTTCAAGTGAATTTAGATCCATTCTATAGATGGATATATTGGCAGTTCATGTTTAAAAATTTGTTATTCCTTTTATCCAGCATAGTTGAGGCAGTTGATAGTGGTAAGGATAGTGATGTTGTATACCTTGACTTTAGCAAAGCTTTTGCAAACCAGGTCCAACCGTTTTTGAGTTTCTGTTAGAGTTTCCCCGCGAAACCAAGAAACATCACAGTCAGGAGGTTCCATCTCCTATCCTCCAACAGGTTGGCCGGGGGCGTGAAAATTTGTTCTCTAGTCTTCCGCGTAGTTTCATTTTAGTGTTTCAGCGTTTCCTCTGTGCCTGAACATCTCCCTCAGGTCGTCTAGCTGGGGTAAAGAGTTTCGTGTCTAGGATATCCAGGAAATTTATTGTGGTAACGTCGTGTTTTGCGGAAAATTTATGTTTCAGTGGACTGTGTTTGCCCAAGCAAAGAAACCCTCTTGACATGGTAGTCCGCCTACCTTAATTCCAAAGATATCGTCTGTATATCTGTAGTACACTGGAGGTACGGGGCGTCATTTCAGTTGAATCTGTCCCTTTCAAATACTACATGCATGAAGATGTCTGCAATTGCTACGCTACTGGACGCTCCTACCTCAGTGCCCTTCGTCTGTCTATATGCCTTACCATCAAATTGAAGGAGTGTGTGTCCCTCATTACATGGATTATTCTTACAGTAACTTTTTGTGAGACATCCTCCATACTCCTGCGTCTCGTAGTTGTTTTGTAATTTTTATGTCTGTTTTCATCATAGATGTTTGCTACCACTTTGGCTGCTTCTCTCTGTTGTGTGCTCGGGTAGAGCGATACCACATCCATTCAAAAAATTCAGTCTCCTCTGGGAACTGAACCACTGATGCTGACTATCTCGTTTAGAAAGTCTGTTGTATCGTGAAGGAGTTTCCAGAAGGAGTCAAAGAGGACTGCTCATATCCAGTCCACCAGTCTTGTAGGCGCAGACAGCCGCTCAGCACTGGTCCCCCCTGCCACGTTTGTGAGAACGAACGTAAAGCTTGGGATGACAGACACCAAGACTATGTTTCATTCCCTTGCCCATGCTTTTATGCCCATCTGTTTTTCAAGCGTAGATTAAACATATAAATGAGTTTGTGTGAAGATAACTAGGAGCTGCCACATAGGAGCCAAAAAGCCTTATGCAGTTTTATGATGTATGTTTTACCTGAAGGAAACATTGATGTATTTGCATAGAAGTGAATCCATGAAGTTCTCTGAGATATGAAGTAAATGAGATATATGTAAATTTTCACGTTTATTTGTTTTTAATTTACAATTTTAAGTGGATTAGTTGCATATGTTATACTGAGATAACATGAGGTGATAGTAGAGACCAATTACTGGATAATATTGGAAGTATTGTATAGCTAGATCCTGAGCAGCGAGGTTTTAGATTTATGAATGCTGGGCTGCGAGGTTATGGATGTTTGCATCCTTGGGGGCGACAAAATGGATACTTGCTTCCTGGGCGATGAGGATATGTATGGTTGCATCTTGGGCGGCGAGGATATGGGTGGTGGCATCCTGGGTGGCGAGCTTATTGAAAATTCCATACTGGACGGCGAGGATATGGGTGTTGGCGTCCTATGCGGTGAGGATATGGATGGTTGCATCCTGGGTGGCGTTGATTTGGATGGTTGCATCCTGGGCGGCGAGGATATGGGTGGTGATATCCTAAACGGCGAGGATATATTTTGTTGCATCCTGGGCTGCGACGATGTGCACGGTTGTATCCTGGGCGGAGAGGATATTGACTGATGGATCGTGGATTGCAGGGTTTCAGAAGACGACATCTTGGACGGCGAGGTTATGGAAGACGAGATGCTGTAAGACGTAGTTATGGGTGGGGAGATCCTGCATGGCGATGTTATAGACGACGAGGTTATGGAAGGCGAGATCCTGGAAGACGAGGTTATGGAAGGCGAAGCAATGGATGGTGATATCCTGAAAAGGGATTTAGGGGACGAGATTCCGGATTGACTAGTCGTGGATTCTGAAAGTCTTGATCGTGATGGCGAGAGTAATCTCTTGGGTACAGTTTGCGCTTGCATCTCAGTCTCCATGCGTGCACCAATAAGTGTATTCATCGTACACACATACTTCCTTAGAGAGACATTTGATTTTCTCTTTTGCATTTCGGAGAGCTTAATGTGAGAAACCTTGATCACCATGTTAAGTTTCAGCACCCTTTTCTTCCTGTCGGAATACCTGAATCTCGTGGAGAAATAATCCATAGTTACAACAGGCAGTCCAGAATATCTGCTCGAGCAGGGAGAATCAGCAGTAATGAAACAAGGTGACGTGAGATCGTGTTTTATTGTGGTGATCCAGAACTTCTCATCTTACAGGTGAGGTGACTGGGATACACAGTGTATTTTCCCAATTGAAAGATTTTATTCATTAAAATCGATTTAGGAAGTAGCTAAAGTAACACTGCAGATAAAGTAAGATAAACGTGACGTTAAAAATACAATCGTTACCCTGAGATGTCTAAACTACGCTTGAAACGATCAAGGGATCCTACGTCTTTTATGTGTTTCAGTGATTCGTTTAGTTGATCTAAATAGGGTTTTGAAATGGTCAAAATATTGGCAGATGCTGTTTAATGCTAATAAATGTAAAGTTTTGAGGCTAGTTAATGATGATAGAGTTACATGATACGAGCTGGATGGTGTTGAGATTGCGAAGTCGGAATGCGAAAGGGATCTGGGAGTTATGATTAGTAAGAATTTAAAACCAAAGGATCAATGCATAAATCTTCATAATAAGGCAAATAGGACACTGGGATTTATTAATCAAAGCGTTAGTAACAAGACACCTGGTGTTGTTCTTCAGTTCTAGTTAGGCCCCATTTAGATATGCAGTTCAGTTTTGGTCGCAGTACTATTGAATGGATATAAATTCACTTGAACGAGTCCAGCGTAGAATGACAAACTTAATTCCGCAAATTAGAAATCTTTCATATGAGGAAAGATTAACAAAGCTTAAATTGCAATCACTGGAAAGGCAAAGTGTTAGGGGTGACATGATAGAGGTTTACAAGTGGATGAATGGAAATAACAAAGCGGATATTAATGGAGTATTAAAAGTATCAACACAGTACAGAATGCGAAACAATGGGAAGAAATTGAACAAGTTTAGATTTGGGAAAGACTTTGGTAAATACTGGTTCGGTAACAAGGTAGTTGATTTGTGGAACCAATTACTACGAAACGTAGTGGAGGTGGAGTTCCTCGATTGTTTCAAGCGTTGGATGGAAATGTACATGAGTGGGATTGGGTGGTTATAAATAGGAGCTGCCTCGTATGGGCCAATAGGCCTTCTGCAGTTACCTTATGTTCATATGCTACACAAATCAACAACCCTGTTACCGAAGCAGTATTTACTCAGGTGTTTCCTAAATCTTAACTAATTCAAATTGAGTCATATATATATGTCTAACCTATGATTTAAACTATCCAAGGATCTTTAATCTACTATGTTACCCTGTAATTGGTTCCCCAAATCCTCAGCTCTCTCTCAAACAAAATTATTTGGGACTTTACTAAATCTAAACTTGCCCAATCTGTGTCCATTGTTTCGAGTTTTATTATGTATTGATTTATTATTGCCTTATTACATAAGAACATAAAAAAGATAAGAATCAATTAAGCTGCAAAAGGCCTATTGCCTAATACATTGCAGCACCAATTAATATCCTCCAACTTATATATAAATGTCTAACCTACGCTTGAAAAACTCAAAAGATGCTACGTCTATTAAATTAGGCTCCACAAATTGACAATTCCTGTTACCGGACCAGTATTTACCCACATCTTTCTTAAATCTAACTTTATCCGACGTACACCCATTGTTTCATATTCTATTTTATGTACATACTTTCAACTCTCTATTAATATCCCATATGCTATGCCCATTTATCCACTTGAACATATAAATCATGCCACTCCCCAATTACGATTTTTTTTTAAATGTAAATAATTTTTTATCATACTCTCTTCATATCAATGGTTTTTAATTTGTTTCTTCCGAAAATCGGGAGGGGTAATAACATAAGAATATGAATAAAGTTAACTGCAGAAGGCTTATTGGCCAGTACGAGTTAGAACCTATTTATATCCAACCAATCTTATTCATATATACATAAGAACATAATAGAGGTAACTGTAGAAGGCCTATTACCCTATACGAGGCAACTCCTATTTATAACCACCCAATCCCACTCACATACATGTCCATCACTCACTTAATGCAATCAAGGGATCCTCTCCTCCACCAACTTAAGCGGGAATTGGTTTCACAATCAACAACCTAGTTACCGAATCAGTGTTTACCCAGGTCTTTCCTAAATCTAAAATCTAACCTAAATAAACCTAAATTTTAACAATTTAGACTCATTTTTTCGTGGTCTGACTCGTGTTGATGCTTTTAATACCATATTAATATCCCCTTTGTTTTGTCCATTCATACACTTGAAAACCTATATCATGTCACACCTAATTTTTCGTCATTCCAGAGAAAGCAATTCAAGCTTTGTTAATCTCTTTTCATATGACATATTTTGAGGGATTAGTTTTGTCATCCTACGCTAGACATGTTCAAGTGAATTTAGATCCATTCTATAGATGGATATATTGGCAGTTCATGTTTAAAAATTTGTTATTCCTTTTATCCAGCATAGTTGAGGCAGTTGATAGTGGTAAGGATAGTGATGTTGTATACCTTGACTTTAGCAAAGCTTTTGCAAACCAGGTCCAACCGTTTTTGAGTTTCTGTTAGAGTTTCCCCGCGAAACCAAGAAACATCACAGTCAGGAGGTTCCATCTCCTATCCTCCAACAGGTTGGCCGGGGGCGTGAAAATTTGTTCTCTAGTCTTCCGCGTAGTTTCATTTTAGTGTTTCAGCGTTTCCTCTGTGCCTGAACATCTCCCTCAGGTCGTCTAGCTGGGGTAAAGAGTTTCGTGTCTAGGATATCCAGGAAATTTATTGTGGTAACGTCGTGTTTTGCGGAAAATTTATGTTTCAGTGGACTGTGTTTGCCCAAGCAAAGAAACCCTCTTGACATGGTAGTCCGCCTACCTTAATTCCAAAGATATCGTCTGTATATCTGTAGTACACTGGAGGTACGGGGCGTCATTTCAGTTGAATCTGTCCCTTTCAAATACTACATGCATGAAGATGTCTGCAATTGCTACGCTACTGGACGCTCCTACCTCAGTGCCCTTCGTCTGTCTATATGCCTTACCATCAAATTGAAGGAGTGTGTGTCCCTCATTACATGGATTATTCTTACAGTAACTTTTTGTGAGACATCCTCCATACTCCTGCGTCTCGTAGTTGTTTTGTAATTTTTATGTCTGTTTTCATCATAGATGTTTGCTACCACTTTGGCTGCTTCTCTCTGTTGTGTGCTCGGGTAGAGCGATACCACATCCATTCAAAAAATTCAGTCTCCTCTGGGAACTGAACCACTGATGCTGACTATCTCGTTTAGAAAGTCTGTTGTATCGTGAAGGAGTTTCCAGAAGGAGTCAAAGAGGACTGCTCATATCCAGTCCACCAGTCTTGTAGGCGCAGACAGCCGCTCAGCACTGGTCCCCCCTGCCACGTTTGTGAGAACGAACGTAAAGCTTGGGATGACAGACACCAAGACTATGTTTCATTCCCTTGCCCATGCTTTTATGCCCATCTGTTTTTCAAGCGTAGATTAAACATATAAATGAGTTTGTGTGAAGATAACTAGGAGCTGCCACATAGGAGCCAAAAAGCCTTATGCAGTTTTATGATGTATGTTTTACCTGAAGGAAACATTGATGTATTTGCATAGAAGTGAATCCATGAAGTTCTCTGAGATATGAAGTAAATGAGATATATGTAAATTTTCACGTTTATTTGTTTTTAATTTACAATTTTAAGTGGATTAGTTGCATATGTTATACTGAGATAACATGAGGTGATAGTAGAGACCAATTACTGGATAATATTGGAAGTATTGTATAGCTAGATCCTGAGCAGCGAGGTTTTAGATTTATGAATGCTGGGCTGCGAGGTTATGGATGTTTGCATCCTTGGGGGCGACAAAATGGATACTTGCTTCCTGGGCGATGAGGATATGTATGGTTGCATCTTGGGCGGCGAGGATATGGGTGGTGGCATCCTGGGTGGCGAGCTTATTGAAAATTCCATACTGGACGGCGAGGATATGGGTGTTGGCGTCCTATGCGGTGAGGATATGGATGGTTGCATCCTGGGTGGCGTTGATTTGGATGGTTGCATCCTGGGCGGCGAGGATATGGGTGGTGATATCCTAAACGGCGAGGATATATTTTGTTGCATCCTGGGCTGCGACGATGTGCACGGTTGTATCCTGGGCGGAGAGGATATTGACTGATGGATCGTGGATTGCAGGGTTTCAGAAGACGACATCTTGGACGGCGAGGTTATGGAAGACGAGATGCTGTAAGACGTAGTTATGGGTGGGGAGATCCTGCATGGCGATGTTATAGACGACGAGGTTATGGAAGGCGAGATCCTGGAAGACGAGGTTATGGAAGGCGAAGCAATGGATGGTGATATCCTGAAAAGGGATTTAGGGGACGAGATTCCGGATTGACTAGTCGTGGATTCTGAAAGTCTTGATCGTGATGGCGAGAGTAATCTCTTGGGTACAGTTTGCGCTTGCATCTCAGTCTCCATGCGTGCACCAATAAGTGTATTCATCGTACACACATACTTCCTTAGAGAGACATTTGATTTTCTCTTTTGCATTTCGGAGAGCTTAATGTGAGAAACCTTGATCACCATGTTAAGTTTCAGCACCCTTTTCTTCCTGTCGGAATACCTGAATCTCGTGGAGAAATAATCCATAGTTACAACAGGCAGTCCAGAATATCTGCTCGAGCAGGGAGAATCAGCAGTAATGAAACAAGGTGACGTGAGATCGTGTTTTATTGTGGTGATCCAGAACTTCTCATCTTACAGGTGAGGTGACTGGGATACACAGTGTATTTTCCCAATTGAAAGATTTTATTCATTAAAATCGATTTAGGAAGTAGCTAAAGTAACACTGCAGATAAAGTAAGATAAACGTGACGTTAAAAATACAATCGTTACCCTGAGATGTCTAAACTACGCTTGAAACGATCAAGGGATCCTACGTCTTTTATGTGTTTCAGTGATTCGTTTAGTTGATCTAAATAGGGTTTTGAAATGGTCAAAATATTGGCAGATGCTGTTTAATGCTAATAAATGTAAAGTTTTGAGGCTAGTTAATGATGATAGAGTTACATGATACGAGCTGGATGGTGTTGAGATTGCGAAGTCGGAATGCGAAAGGGATCTGGGAGTTATGATTAGTAAGAATTTAAAACCAAAGGATCAATGCATAAATCTTCATAATAAGGCAAATAGGACACTGGGATTTATTAATCAAAGCGTTAGTAACAAGACACCTGGTGTTGTTCTTCAGTTCTAGTTAGGCCCCATTAAGATATGCAGTTCAGTTTTGGTCGCAGTACTATTGAATGGATATAAATTCACTTGAACGAGTCCAGCGTAGATGTACAAACTTAATTCCGCAAATTAGAAATCTTTCATATGAGGAAAGATTAACAAAGCTTAAATTGCAATCACTGGAAAGGCAAAGTGTTAGGGGTGACATGATAGAGGTTTACAAGTGGATGAATGGAAATAACAAAGCGGATATTAATGGAGTATTAAAAGTATCAACACAGTACAGAATGCGAAACAATGGGAAGAAATTGAACAAGTTTAGATTTGGGAAAGACTTTGGTAAATACTGGTTCGGTAACAAGGTAGTTGATTTGTGGAAACAATTACTACGAAATGTAGTGGAGGTGGAGTTCCTCGATTGTTTCAAGCGTTGGATGGAAATGTACATGAGTGGGATTGGGTGGTTATAAATAGGAGCTGCCTCGTATGGGCCAATAGGCCTTCTGCAGTTACCTTATGTTCATATGATACATAAGAACATAAGAACATAAGAACAAAGGTAACTGCAGAAGGCCTATTGGCCCATACGAGGCAGCTCCTATTCTATAACCACCCAATCCCACTCATATACTTGTCCAACCCATGCTTGAAACAATCGAGGGACCCCACCTCCACAATGTTACGCGGCAATTGGTTCCACAAATCAACAACCCTGTTACTGAACCAGTATTTACCCAAGTCTTTCCTAAATCTAAACTTATCCAATTTATATCCATTGTTTCGTGTTCTGTCCTGTGTTGATACTTTTAATACCCTATTAATATCCCCCCGGTTATGTCCATTCATCCACTTGTAAACCTCTATCATGTCACCCCTAACTCTTCGCCTTTCCAGTGAATGCAACTTAAGCTTTGTTAATCTTTCTTCATATGAAAGATTTCTAATTTGGGGAATTAACTTAGTCATCCTACGCTGGACACGTTCAAGTGAATTTATATCCATTCTATAATATGGCGACCAAAACTGAACTGCATAATCTAAATGGGGCCTAACTAGAGCAAGATATAGCTTGAGAACCACACCAGGTGTCTTGTTACTAACGCTGCGATTAATAAATCCAAGTGTCCGATTTGCCTTATTACGAACATTTATGCATTGATCCTTTTGTTTTAAATTCTTACTAATCATAACTCCCAGATCCCTTTCGCAATCCGACTTCGCAATCACAACACCATCTAGCTCGTATCTTGTAACTCTATCATCATTACCTAACCTCAGAACTTTACATTTATCAGCATTAAACTGCATCTGCCAATCCTTTGACCATTTCAAAACCCTATCTAGATCAACTTGAAGTGATAGTGAGTCCTCCTCCGAATTAATTTCCCTACCGATTTTCGTATCATCGGCAAATTTGCAAATGTTGCTACTCAAACCTGAATCTAAATCATTTATATATATTATAAACAACAGAGGTCCCAGGACAGAGCCTTGAGGCACTCCACTTACAACATTTTCCCACTCTGACTTGATTCCATTTATACTAACTCTCTGTTTCCTTTGGTATAGCCATGCCCTAATCCAGCTTAATATAGCACCCCCAATACCATGAGACTCTATTTTTTTAATCAGTCTTTCATGTGGCACTGTATCAAAAGCTTTGCTAAAGTCAAGGTATACAACATCGCAATCCTTACCACTATCAACTGCCTCAACAATGCTAGAATAAAAAGATAACAAATTTGTTAAACATGAACGGCCATTTATAAAACCATGTTGCGACTCAATTATTAATTTATGTTTTTCAAGATGAAGACGAATTTTATTTGCTATTATAGATTCCAGTAACTTTCCCACAATAGACGTTAGGCTAATTGGTCGATAGTTAGACGCAAGTGATCTATCTCCTTTCTTAAAAACTGGTATCACATTAGCAACTTTCCAAAACTCTGGCACTCTGCCTGACTCAATTGATTTTTTAAATATGGTTGACAGTGGGTCACAAAGCTCCTCTTTGCATTCTTTAAGCACCCTAGCAAACACTTCATCCGGCCCTGGGGATTTGTTTGGTTTGAGTTTTACTATTTGTTTAAGAACATCCTCCCTGGTAACTGCTAAACTCGTCAACCTGTCCTCGTCCCCACCCACATAGACTTGTTCGGCTGAAGGCATATTGTTAAGTTCCTCTTTAGTAAATACAGATACAAAATATTTATTAAAAATACTACTCATCTCTTCATCACTATCTGTTATTTGACCTGTCTCAGTTTTTAATGGACCTATCCTTTCCCTAGTCTTAGTACGATATAACTGAAAAAACCCTTTAGGATTTGTCTTTGCTTGCCCTGCTATGCGAACTTCATAGTTTCTTTTTGCTTTCCTTATCTCTTTTTTAACATTTCTAACCAGTTGTACGAATTCCTGTTCTAAAGTGACCTCCCCATTTTTAATCCTTTTGTACCAAGCTCTCTTTTTACCTATAAGGTTCTTCAAATTCTTTGTTATCCACTTTGGGTCATTAGTATACGATCTATTCAATTTGTATGGTATACTACGTTCCTGTGCTTTGTTTAGAATATTCTTAAATAAGTTATATATTGAATCCACATCGAAATCCCCATTTAAGTCACCTATCGCTGGGTTCATGTCTCGCTCCAAGACCGGCCCACACCCCATACCCAAGCCTTTCCAATCAATTTGACCCAAAAAATTTCTTAGGCTATTAAAATCAGCTTTTCGAAAATCTGGCACTTTAACAGAATTTTCTCCTACTGGTCTATTCCATTCTATGCTAAATCTGATTTCTTTGTGATCACTGCTCCCTAGCTCACTCCCTATTTCGATGTCATTAATTTGCGTTTCCCTGTTAGTTAACACTAAATCTAAAATATTATTTTCCCGTGTTGGTTCCTTAATGTGTTGCGTAAGAAAGCAATCGTCAATTAATTCTAGAAAATCTTCTGCTTCACTATTCCCTGTTTTGTTCAACCAGTTTATTCCGCTAAAATTAAAGTCACCCATGACATAAATACTGTTAGATCTAGATGCTCTAGATATTTCTTCCCATAGATGCTTTGCTTCCATTCTGTCTAAATTTGGTGGCCTATATATTACTCCTATTATAATATTATTAGCTTTTTCGTTTAATTCAATCCAAATAGTTTCTGTGTGTGGCTCTGTTTTGATTCCCTCTTTGAGACTACATTTCAAATTGTCCCTAACATATATGGCTACTCCACCTCCTCGTCTAATATATCTATCTGTGTGAAATAGTTTAAATCCATATATTTGATATTCAGCTAATAGTTCTCTATTTTCTACATTCATCCACGTTTCGGTAAGTGCAATAATATCTATTTTTTCTGTGCAGACAAGAGCATTTAATTCGTTAATTTTATTTCTTAGACTTCTACTGTTAGTGTAATATACCCTAAGTGAATTGTTATTTTGCGGACCTTCTCTTTCCCTGATCGTTTTGCCAATTCCTTTCTCCCACAAACACATACTTTTATTACCTCCTTCCTCCAAATCAATTCCCATACCTCTATCTACTAACAGTTTAAACCCAAACAAACACCTCTAACCACTTCTTCTAGCGAGTTCGCAACAGCAACAACCCCAGCTCTCGATAGATGCACCCCATCACGAGCATACATTTCATTTCTTCCATAGAAGTGTTCCCAGTTGTCTATGAAAGATATTGCATTTGATTTGCAATATCTTTCCAGCCGGCAATTGACACCAAGTGCCCTCGATATCCATTCATTTCCCACTCCCTTTCTTGGAAGAATGCCACATATGATCGGGATTCCTCCCTTGCTCCTAACTAACTCTATGGCTGTTTTATACCTCTGAATCAGTTCATATGCTACACAAATCAACAACCCTGTTACCGAAGCAGTATTTACTCAGGTGTTTCCTAAATCTTAACTAATTCAAATTGAGTCATATATATATGTCTAACCTATGATTTAAACTATCCAAGGATC
>NC_091155.1:6127537-6187537 GCF_040958095.1 Procambarus clarkii
TCAGTGGTTCAGTTCCCAGAGGAGACTGAATTTTTTGAATGGATGTGGTATCGCTCTACCCGAGCACACAACAGAGAGAAGCAGCCAAAGTGGTAGCAAACATCTATGATGAAAACAGACATAAAAATTACAAAACAACTACGAGACGCAGGAGTATGGAGGATGTCTCACAAAAAGTTACTGTAAGAATAATCCATGTAATGAGGGACACACACTCCTTCAATTTGATGGTAAGGCATATAGACAGACGAAGGGCACTGAGGTAGGAGCGTCCAGTAGCGTAGCAATTGCAGACATCTTCATGCATGTAGTATTTGAAAGGGACAGATTCAACTGAAATGACGCCCCGTACCTCCAGTGTACTACAGATATACAGACGATATCTTTGGAATTAAGGTAGGCGGACTACCATGTCAAGAGGGTTTCTTTGCTTGGGCAAACACAGTCCACTGAAACATAAATTTTCCGCAAAACACGACGTTACCACAATAAATTTCCTGGATATCCTAGACACGAAACTCTTTACCCCAGCTAGACGACCTGAGGGAGATGTTCAGGCACAGAGGAAACGCTGAAACACTAAAATGAAACTACGCGGAAGACTAGAGAACAAATTTTCACGCCCCCGGCCAACCTGTTGGAGGATAGGAGATGGAACCTCCTGACTGTGATGTTTCTTGGTTTCGCGGGGAAACTCTAACAGAAACTCAAAAACGGTTGGACCTGGTTTGCAAAAGCTTTGCTAAAGTCAAGGTATACAACATCACTATCCTTACCACTATCAACTGCCTCAACTATGCTGGATAAAAGGAATAACAAATTTTTAAACATGAACTGCCAATATATCCATCTATAGAATGGATCTAAATTCACTTGAACATGTCTAGCGTAGGATGACAAAACTAATCCCTCAAAATATGTCATATGAAAAGAGATTAACAAAGCTTGAATTGCTTTCTCTGGAATGACGAAAAATTAGGTGTGACATGATATAGGTTTTCAAGTGTATGAATGGACAAAACAAAGGGGATATTAATATGGTATTAAAAGCATCAACACGAGTCAGACCACGAAAAAATGAGTCTAAATTGTTAAAATTTAGGTTTATTTAGGTTAGATTTTAGATTTAGGAAAGACCTGGGTAAACACTGATTCGGTAACTAGGTTGTTGATTGTGAAACCAATTCCCGCTTAAGTTGGTGGAGGAGAGGATCCCTTGATTGCATTAAGTGAGTGATGGACATGTATGTGAGTGGGATTGGGTGGTTATAAATAGGAGTTGCCTCGTATAGGGTAATAGGCCTTCTACAGTTACCTCTATTATGTTCTTATGTATATATGAATAAGATTGGTTGGATATAAATAGGTTCTAACTCGTACTGGCCAATAAGCCTTCTGCAGTTAACTTTATTCATATTCTTATGTTATTACCCTCTCCCGATTTTCGGAAGAAACAAATTAAAAACCATTGATATGAAGAGAGTATGATAAAAAATTATTTACATTTCTAAAAAAAAATCGTAATTGGGGAGTGGCATGATTTATATGTTCAAGTGGATAAATGGGCATAGCATATGGGATATTAATAGAGAGTTGAAAGTATGTACATAAAATAGAATATGAAACAATGGGTGTACGTCGGATAAAGTTAGATTTAAGAAAGATGTGGGTAAATACTGGTCCGGTAACAGGAATTGTCAATTTGTGGAGCCTAATTTAATAGACGTAGCATCTTTTGAGTTTTTCAAGCGTAGGTTAGACATTTATATATAAGTTGGAGGATATTAATTGGTGCTGCAATGTATTAGGCAATAGGCCTTTTGCAGCTTAATTGATTCTTATCTTTTTTATGTTCTTATGTAATAAGGCAATAATAAATCAATACATAATAAAACTCGAAACAATGGACACAGATTGGGCAAGTTTAGATTTCGTAAAGTCCCAAATAATTTTGTTTGAGAGAGAGCTGAGGATTTGGGGAACCAATTACAGGGTAACATAGTAGATTAAAGATCCTTGGATAGTTTAAATCATAGGTTAGACATATATATGACTCAATTTGAATTAGTTAAGATTTAGGAAACACCTGAGTAAATACCGCTTCGGTAACAGGGTTGTTGATTTGTGTAGCATATGAACATAAGGTAACTGCAGAAGGCCTATTGGCCCATACGAGGCAGCTCCTATTTATAACCACCCAATCCCACTCATGTACATTTCCATCCAACGCTTGAAACAATCGAGGAACTCCACCTCCACTACGTTTCGTAGTAATTGGTTCCACAAATCAACTACCTTGTTACCGAACCAGTATTTACCAAAGTCTTTCCCAAATCTAAACTTGTTCAATTTCTTCCCATTGTTTCGCATTCTGTACTGTGTTGATACTTTTAATACTCCATTAATATCCGCTTTGTTATTTCCATTCATCCACTTGTAAACCTCTATCATGTCACCCCTAACACTTTGCCTTTCCAGTGATTGCAATTTAAGCTTTGTTAATCTTTCCTCATATGAAAGATTTCTAATTTGCGGAATTAAGTTTGTCATTCTACGCTGGACTCGTTCAAGTGAATTTATATCCATTCAATAGTACTGCGACCAAAACTGAACTGCATATCTAAATGGGGCCTAACTAGAACTGAAGAACAAAACCAGGTGTCTTGTTACTAACGCTTTGATTAATAAATCCCAGTGTCCTATTTGCCTTATTATGAAGATTTATGCATTGATCCTTTGGTTTTAAATTCTTACTAATCATAACTCCCAGATCCCTTTCGCATTCCGACTTCGCAATCTCAACACCTTCCAGCTCGTATCATGTAACTCTATCATCATTAACTAGCCTCAAAACTTTACATTTATTAGCATTAAACAGCATCTGCCAATCTTTTGACCATTTCAAAACCCTACTTAGATCAACGCACCGAATCACTGAAACACATAAAAGACGTAGGATCCCTTGATTGTTTCAAGCGTAGTTTAGACATCTCAGGGTAACGATTGTATTTTTAACGTCACGTTTATCTTACTTTATCTGCATTGTTACTTTAGCTACTTCCTAAATCGATTTTTTTGAATAAAATCTTTCAATTGGGAAAATACACTGTGTATCCCAGTCACCTCACCTGTAAGATGAGAAGTTCTGGATCACCAGAATAAAACACGATTTCACGTCACCTTGTTTCATTACTGCTGATTCTCCCTGCTTGAGCAGATATTCTGGACTGCCTGTTGTAACAATGGATTATTTCTCCACGAGATTCAGGTATTCCGACAGGAAGAAAAGGGTGCTGAAACTTAACATGGTGATCAAGGTTTCTTACATTAAGCTCTCCGAAATGCAAAAGAGAAAATCAAATGTCTCTCTAAGGAAGTATGTGTGTACGATGAATACACTTATTGGTGCACGCATGGAGACTGAGATGCAAGCGCAAACTGTACCCAAGAGATTACTCTCGCTATCACGATCAAGACTCTCAGAATCCACGACTAGTCAATCCGGAATCTCGTCCCCTAAATCCCTTTTCAGGATATCACCATCCATTGCTTCGCCTTCCATAACCTCGTCTTCCAGGATCTCGCCTTCCATAACCTCGTCGTCTATAACAACGCCATGCAGGATCTCCCCACCCATAACTACGTCTTACAGCATCTCGTCTTCCATAACCTCGCCGTCCAAGATGTCGTCTTCTGTAACCCTGCAATCCACGATCCATCAGTCAATATCCTCTCCGCCCAGGATACAACCGTGCACATCGTCGCAGCCCAGGATGCAACAAAATATATCCTCGCCGTTTAGGATATCATCACCCATATCCTCGCCGCCCAGGATGCAACCATCCAAATCAACGCCACCCAGGATGCAACCATCCATATCCTCACCGCATAGGACGCCAACACCCATATCCTCGCCGTCCAGTATGGAAATTTCAATAAGCTCGCCACCCAGGATGCCATCACCCATATCCTCGCCGCCCAGGATGCAGCCATACATATCCTCATCGCCCAGGAAGCAAGTATCCATTTTGTCGCCCCCAAGGATGCAAACATCCATAACCTCGCAGCCCAGCATTCATAAATCTAAAACCTCGCTGCTCAGGATCTAGCTATACAATACTTCCAATATTATCCGGTAATTGGTCTCTACTATCATCTCATGTTATCTCAGTATAACATATGCAACTAATCCACTTAAAATTGTAAATTAAAAACAAATAAACGTGAAAATTTACATATATCTCATTTACTTCATATCTCAGAGGACTTCATGGATTCACCTCTATGCAAATACATCAATGTTTCCTTCAGGTAAAACATACATCATAAAACTGCATAAGGCTTTTAGGCTCCTACGTGGCAGCTCCTAGTTATCTTCACACAAACTCATTTATATGTTTAATCTACGCTTGAATAAAAGATGGGCATAAAAGCATGGGCAAGGGAATGAAACATAGTCTTGGTGTCTGTCATCCCAAGCTTTACGTTCGATCTCACGAACGTGGCAGGGGGGACCAGTGCTGAGCGGCTGTCTGCGCCTACCAGACTGGTGGACTGGATATGAGCAGTTCTATTTGACTCTTTCTGGAAACTCCTTCACGATACAACAGACTTCCTAAACGAGATAGTCAGCATCAGTGGTTCAGTTCCCAGAGGAGACTGACTTTTTCAATGCATGTGGTATCGCTCTACCCGAGCACACAACAGAGAGAAGCAGCCAAAGTGGTAGCAAACATCTATGATGAAAACAGACATAAAAATTACAAAACAACTACGAGACGCAGGAGTATGAGGGACGTCTCACAAAAAGTTACTGTAAGAATAATCCATGTAATGAGGGACACACACTCCTTCAATTTGATGGTAAGGCATATAGACAGACGAAGGGCACTGAGTTAGGAGCGTCCAGTAGCGTAGCAATTGCAGACATCTTCATGCATGTAGTATTTGAAAGGGACAGATCCAACTGAAATGACGCCCCGTACCGCCAGTGTACTACAGATATACAGATGATATCTTTGGAATTAAGGTAGGCGGACTACCATGTCAAGAGGGTTTCTTTGCTTGGGCAAACACAGTCCACGGAAACATAATGTTTTCCGCAGAACACGACATTACCACAATAAATTTCCTGGATATCCTAGACACGAAACTCTTTACCCCAGCTAGACGACCTGAGGGAGATGTTCAGGCACAGAGGAAACGCTGAAACACTAAAATGAAACAACGAGGAAGACTAGAGAACAAATTTTCACGCCCCCGGCCAACCTGTTGGAGGATAGGAGATGGATCCTCCTGACTGTGATGTTTCTTGGTTTCGCGGGGAAACTCTAACAGAAACTCAAAAACGATTGGACCTGGTTAGCAAAAGCTTTGCTAAAGTCAAGGTATACAACATCACTATCCTTACCACTATCAACTGCCTCAACTATGCTGGATAAAAGGAATAACAAATTTTTAAACATGAACTGCCAATATATCCATCTATAGAATGGATCTAAATTCACTTGAACATGTCTAGCGTAGGATGACAAAACTAATCCCTCAAAATATGTCATATGAAAAGAGATTAACAAAGCTTGAATTGCTTTCTCTGGAATGACGAAAAATTAGGTGTGACATGATATAGGTTTTCAAGTGTATGAATGGGCAAAACAAAGGGGATATTAATATGGTATTAAAAGCATCAACACGAGTCAGACCACGAAAAAATGAGTCTAAATTGTTAAAATTTAGGTTTGTTTAGGTTAGATTTTAGATTTAGGAGAGACCTGGGTAAACACTGATTAGGTAACTAGATTGTTGATTGTGAAACCAATTCCAGCTTAACTTGGTGGAGGTGAGGATCCCTTGATTGCTTTAAGTGAGTGATGGACATGTATGTGAGTGGGATTGGGTGGTTATAAATAGGAGTTGCCTCGTATAGGGTAATAGGCCTTCTACAGTTACTTCTATTATGTTATTATGTATATATGAATGAGAGTGGTTGGCTATAAATAGGTTCTAACTAGTACTGGCCAATAAGCGTTCTGCAATTAACTTTATTCATATTCTTATGTTATTACCCCTCCCGATTTTCGGAAGAAACAAATCAAAAACCATTGATATGAAGAGAGATTGATAAAAAATTATTTACATTTTCTAAAAAAAATCGTAATTGGGGAGTGGCATGATTTATATGTTCAAGTGGATGAATGGGCATAGCATATGGGATATTAATAAAGAGTTGAAAGTATGTACATAAAATAGAATATGAAACAATGGGTGTACGTCGGATAAAGTTAGATTTAAGAAAGATGTGGATAAATACTGGTCCGGTAACAAGAATTGTCAATTTGTGGAGCCTAATTTAATAGACGTAGCATCTTTTGAGTTTTTCAAGCGTAGGTTAGACATTTATATATAAGTTGGAGGATATTAATTGGTGCTGCAACGTATTAGGCAGTAGGCCTTTTGCAGCTTAATTGATTCTTATCTTTTTTATGTTCTTATGTAATAAGGCAATAATAAATCAATACATAATAAAACTCGAAACAATGGACACAAATTGGGCAAGTTTAGATTTAGTAAAGTCCTAAATAATTTTGTTTGAGAGAGAGCTGAGGATTTGGGGAACCAATTACAGGGTAACATAGTAGATTAAAGATCCTTGGATAGTTTAAATCATAGGTTAGACATATATATGACTCAATTAGAATTAGTTAAGATTTTGGAAACACCTGCTTCAGTAAATACTGCTTCGGTAACAGGGTTGTTGATTTGTGTAGCATATGAACATAAGGTAACTGCAGAAGGCCCATTGGCAAATACAAGGCAGCTCCTATTTATTACCACCCAATCACACTCATGTTACATTTCCATCCAACGCTTGAAACAATCGATGAACTCCACCTCCACTACGTTTCGTAGCAATTGGTTCCACAAATCAACTACCTTGTTACCGAACCAGTATTTACCAAAGTCTTTCCCAAATCTAAACTTGTTCAATTTCTTCCCATTGTTTCGCATTCTGTACTGTGTTGATACTTTTAATACTCCATTAATATCCGCTTTGTTATTTTCATTCATCCACTTGTAAACCTCTATCATGTCACCCCTAACACTTTGCCTTTCCAGTGATTGCAATTTAAGCTTTGTTAATCTTTCCTCATATGAATGATTTCTAATTTGCGGAATTAAGTTTGTCATTCTACGCTGGACTCGTTCAAGTGAATTTATATCCATTCAATAGTACTGCGACCAAAACTGAACTGCATATCTAAATGGGGCCTAACTAGAACTGAAGAACAACACCAGGTGTCTTGTTACTAACGCTTTGATTAATAAATCCCAGTGTCCTATTTGCCTTATTATGAAGATTTATGCATTGATCCTTTGGTTTTAAATTCTTACTAATCATAACTCCCAGATCCCTTTCGCATTCCGACTTCGCAATCTCAACACCATTCAGCTCGTATCATGTAACTCTATCATCATTAACTAGCCTCAAAACTTTACATTTATTAGCATTAAACAGCATCTGCCAATCTTTTGACCATTTCAAAACCCTATTTAGATCAACTAAACGAATCACTGAAACACATATAAGACGTAGGATCCCTTGATTGTTTCAAGCGTAGTTTAGACATCTCAGGGTAACGATTGTATTTTTAACGTCACGTTTATCTTACTTTATCTGCAGTGTTACTTTAGCTACTTCCTAAATCGATTTTAATGAATAAAATCTTTCAATTGGGAAAATACACTGTGTATCCCAGTCACCTCACCAGTAAGATGAGAAGTTCTGGATCACCACAATAAAACACGATCTCACGTCACCTTGTTTCACTACTGCTGATTCTCCCTGCTCGAGCAGATATTCTGGACTGCCTGTTGTAAATATGGATTATTTCTCCACGAGATTCAGGTATTCCGACAGGAAGAAAAGGGTGCTGAAACTTAACATGGTGATCAAGGTTTCTCACATTATGTCGGAAAATCCGACACCATTTAATATATCATACAGATAATAGCTGTATTGTATAAACAAGTTACCCATAGAAAACGTAACTTGTAGTGGAATTACCGTCTAAAGAAAACGGGATATCATCACCACATACTATTATAATTCACCACCTATTATGGTGGGAATTATTCTTAAATACATTAGTCTTTGGACTTTACCATCATAAAAACATCTTATATAAATTAACTTAATTATCAATATTAAAGTAGAGTAAATGTGACCCTTCTATCACTTTCTGACATGTGGACAATGTAAGCCAGGCGTCAGAGTGAGGAAGGAGGGGCAGCCATTGTTGTGTCACCTCCGAGACGTGTGGAGCAAATTTGGCTCCTATCATATCTGGACAATGTCGGCCAGGCGTCAGTAGTATGGAGTGTTAGACATTGCCATTGTTTATACAAGACCAGAGGCTCACACGGGAGCAAATTCGGCTCCTGTTAAATTTACTTGGACGTAGTGTTATGGAAACTAAAAGTGTACCATTATCAACACGCTGTCTACAAATTCAAGTTAAGTGTTCTTTCCGAAACCCATTATCTATCATTAGTGGCCATTAATGTCATTGGGTATTGTTAGCCGGTTAGAACGCGAAATCGCCTCATACTAAAGGTAATTAAGCCAGGTCTTTATTGTTCCATGTACAATGTTTCTCTGAAATACCTGTCATATACTAGGTTTCTGGCTTCACAGCTAGCGCCCTTTTAACAGGTCAAGACGAGGAAGCATGTTTGTGCATCAGTTACCAGCACGTGGAAGCTACCTCAAAGAGGGAAAATGTGGTCTACATCCTGGTTATACCTGCTGTACAAATAAGATAAGGAACCTTTTCAATGTGTGTAGTTAATTCTGTAGTTTGATTGGCTGCATATATATAAACTAATAAACCCCCCCTAATGTGTAGAGGATCGATTTGTGAGATTATGAGATTATTGCAGAAATACAGTCCACTTATCATTATACAAATTGCTATCGAAGTATATAAATTAACGTAAATATAAATTCTATATATATTCATATAAATTAAATAAATATAAATCTCACAGGTCGGTTCCCACATTATTTGGACCTTCGGAACCGGAATATTCGGTCCTATGAACCCACATTTGGTCATCTTAGTACCGGATGAACCAGTTAACCAGTGGATTCATTAAATATACTAGTGCAGTGTGATTTAAACAAAGCCAGCAGTCATGACGGCGGCGTTGACTCGTGCGAGTTCACGAGCCCCCCTCAACTGAGTTCAGCCTCATCAGCGGTTTCATGCACACCCACAGATATTTGGTGGCGTGTTATTTCGTGAAATGACAGCGCTAATATTGAAGCCAGCCAAAGTAGTGGCTGTGGTGTCGCGTGATTGTTCACGGATTTCGTGGTGTTACATTTCGCGAGAGATTATCTACGAATTTGTGGAGTTTATTTCGCGAGGTCACTAATAATATTTAATACTTCTTGATAATATTAGAAGTTTCATAGAGGCTAATTAAGAGGCTATTATCAATAATTGTGTATATTATTTCAGTACTATTGGTCGCAGTACTATTGAATGGATATAAATTCACTTGAACGAGTCCAGCATAGAATGACAAACTTAATTCCGCAAATTAGAAATCATTCATATGAGGAAAGATTAACAAAGCTTAAAATGCAATCACTGGAAAGGCGAAGTGTTAGGGGTGACATGATAGAGGTTTACAAGTGGATGAATGGAAATAACAAAGCGGATATTATTGGAGTATTAAAAGTATCAACACAGTACAGAATGCGAAACAATGGGAAGAAATTGAACAAGTTTAGATTTGAGAAAGACTTTGGTAAATACTGGTTCGGTAACAAGGTAGTTGATTTGTGGAACCAATTACTAAGAAACGTAGTGGAGGTGGAGTTCCTCGATTGTTTCAAGCGTTGGATGGAAATGTTCATGAGTGGGATTGGGTGGTTATAAATAGGAGCTGCCTCGTATGGGTCAATAGGCCTTCTGCAGTTACTTTATGTTCATATGCTACACAAATCAACAACCCTGTTACCGAAGCAGTATTTACTCAGGTGTTTCCTAAATCTTAACTAATTCAAATTGAGTCATATATATATGTCTAACCTATGATTTAAACTATCAAAGGATCTTTAATCTACTATGTTACCCTGTAATTGGTTCCCCAAATCCTCAGCTCTCTCTCAAACAAAATTATTTGGGACTTTACTAAATCTAAACTTGCCCAATCTGTGTCCATTGTTTCGAGTTTTATTATGTATTGATTTATTATTGCCTTATTACATAAGAACATAAAAAAGATAAGAATCAATTAAGCTGCAAAAGGCCTATTGCCTAATACATTGCAGCACCGATTAATATCCTCCAACTTATATATAAATGTCTAACCTACGCTTGAAAAACTCAAAAGATGCGACGTCTATTAAATTAGGCTCCACAAATTGACAATTCCTGTTACCGGACCAGTATTTACCCACATCTTTCTTAAATCTAACTTTATCCGACGTACACCCATTGTTTCATAACAATGTACTTAAAATATTCTATTTTATGTACATACTTTCAGCTCTCTATTAATATCCCATATGCTATGCCCATTCATCCACTTGAACATATAAATCATGCCACTCCCCAATTACGATTTTTTTTAGAAAATGTAAATAATTTTTTATCAATCTCTCTTCATATCAATGGTTTTTAATGTGTTTCTTCCGAAAATCGGGAGGGGTAATAACATAAGAATATGAATAAAGTTAACTGCAGAAGGCTTATTGGCCAGTTCGAGTTAGAACCTATTTATAGCCAACCAATCTCCTTCATATATACATAAGAACATAATAGAGGTAACTGTAGAAGGCCTATTACCCTATACGAGGCAACTCCTATTTATAACCACCCAATCCCACTCACATACATGTCCATCACTCACTTAAAGCAATCAAGGGATCCTCTCCTCCACCAAGTTAAGCAGGAAATGGTTTCACAATCAACAACCTAGTTACCGAATCAGTGTTTACCCAGGTCTTTCCTAAATCTAAAATCTAACCTAAATAAACCTAAATTTTAACAATTTAGACTCATTTTTCGTGGTCTGACTCGAGTTGATGCTTTTAATACCATATTAATATCCTCTTTGTTTTGTCCATTCATACACTTGAAAACCTATATCATGTCACACCTAATTTTTCGTCATTCCAGAGAAAGCAATTCAAGCTTTGTTAATCTCTTTTCATATGACATATTTTGAGGGATTAGTTTTGTCATCCTACGCTAGACATGTTTAAGTGAATTTAGATCCATTCTATAGATGGATATATTGGCAGTTCATGTTTAAAAATTTGTTATTCCTTTTATCCAGCATAGTTGAGGCAGTTGATAGTGGTAAGGATAGTGATGTTGTATACCTTGACTTTAGCAAAGCTTTTGCTAACCAGGTCCAACCGTTTTTGAGTTTCTGTTAGAGTTTCCCCACGAAACCAAGAAACATCAGTCAGGGGGTTCCATCTCCTATCCTCCAACAGGTTGGCCGGGGGCGTGAAAATTTGTTCTCTAGTCTTCCGTGTAGTTTCATTTTAGTGTTTCAGCGTTTCCTCTTTGCCTGAACATCTCCCTCAGGTCGTCTGGCTGGGGTAAAGAGTTTCGTGTCTAGGATATCCAGGAAATTTATTGTGGTAACGTCGTGTTCTGCGGAAAATTTATGTTTCAGTGGACTGTGTTTGCCCAAGCAAAGAAACCCTCTTGACATAGTAGTCCGCCTACCTTAATTCCAAAAATATCGTCTCTATATCTGTAGTACACTGGCGGTACGGGGCGTCATTTCAGTTGGATCTGTCCCTTTTAAATACTACATGCATGAAGATGTCTGCAATTGCTACGCTCCTACCTCAGTGCCCTTCGTCTGTCTATATGCTTTACCATCAAATTAAATTAGTGTGTGTCCCTCATTACATGGATTATTCTTACAGTAACTTTTTGTGAGACGTCCTCCATACTCCTGCGTCTCGTAGTTGTTTTGTAATTTTTATGTCTGTTTTCATCATAGATACCACTTTGGCTGCTTCTCTCTGTTGTGTGCTCGGGTAGAGCGATACCACATCCATTCAAAAAATTCAGTCTTCTCTGGGAACTGAACCACTGATGCTGACTATCTCGTTTAGAAAGTCTGTTGTATCGTGAAGGAGTTTCCAGGAGTCAAAGAGGACTGCTCATATCCAGTCCACCAGTCTGGTAGGCGCAGACAGCCGCTCAGCACTGGTCCCCCCTGCCACGTTCGTGAGAACGAACGTAAAGCTTGGGATGACAGACACCAAGACTATGTTTCATTCCCTTGCCCATGCTTTTATGCCCATCTTTTTTTCAAGCGTAGATTAAACATATAAATGAGTTTGTGTGAAGATAACTAGGAGCTGCCACGTAGGAGCCTAAAAGCCTTATGCAGTTTTATGATGTATGTTTTACCTGAAGAAAACATTGATGTATTTGCATAGAGGTGAATCCATGAAGTCCTCTGAGATATGAAGTAAATGAGATATATGTAAATTTTCACGTTTATTTGTTTTTAATTTACAATTTTAAGTGGATTAGTTGCATATGTTATACTGAGATAACATGAGGTGATAGTAGAGACCAATTACCGGATAATATTGGAAGTATTGTATAGCTAGATCCTGAGCAGCGAGGTTTTAGATTTATGAATGCTGGGCTGCGAGGTTATGGATGTTTGCATCCTTGGGGGCGACAAAATGGATACTTGCTTCCTGGGCGATGAGGATATGTATGGTTGCATCCTGGGCGGCGAGGATATGGGTGGTGGCATCCTGGGTGGCGAGCTTATTGAAAATTCCATACTGAACGGCGAGGATATGGGTGTTGGCGTCCTATGCGGTGAGGATATGGATGGTTGCATCCTGGGTGGCGTTGATTTGGATGGTTGCATCCTGGGCGGCGAGGATATGGGAGGTGATATCCTAAACGGCGAGGATATATTTTGTTGCATCCTGGGCTGCGACGATGTGAACGGTTGTATCCTGGGCGGAGAGGATATTGACTGATGGATCGTGGATTGCAGGGTTACAGAAAACGACGTCTTGGACGGCGAGGTTATGGAAGACGAGATGCTGGAAGACGAGGTTATGGAAGGCGAAGCAATGGATGGTGATATCCTGAAAAGGGATTTAGGGGACGAGATTCCGGATTGACTAGTCGTGGATTCTGAGTCTTGATCGTGATGGCGAGAGTAATCTCTTGGGTACAGTTTGCGCATGCATCGCAGTCTCCATGCGTGCACCAATAAGTGTATTCATCGTACACACATACTTCCTTAGAGAGACATTTAATTTTCTCTTTTGCATTTCGGAGAGCTTAATGTGAGAAACCTTGATCACCATGTTTAGTTTCAGCACCCTTTTCTTCCTGTCGGAATACCTGAATCTCGTGGAGAAATAATCCATAGTTACAACAGGCAGTCCAGAATATCTGCTCGAGCAGGGAGAATCAGCAGTAATGAAACAAGGTGACGTGAGATCGTGTTTTATTGTGGTGATCCAGAACTTCTCATCTTACAGGTGAGGTGACTGGGATACACAGTGTATTTTCCCAATAGAAAGATTTTATTCATTAAAATCGATTTAGGAAGTAGCTAAAGTAACACTGCAGATAAAGTAAGATAAACGTGACGTTAAAAATACAATCGTTACCCTGAGATGTCTAAACTACGCTTGAAACAATCAAGGGATCCTACGTCTTTTATGTGTTTCAGTGATTCGTTTAGTTGATCTAAATAGGGTTTTGAAATGGTCAAAAGATTGGCAGATGCTGTTTAATGCTAATAAATGTAAAGTTTTGAGACTAGGTAATGATGATAGAGTTGCATGATACGAGATGGATGGTGTTGACATTGCGAAGTCGGAATGCGAAAGGGATCTGGGAGGTATGATTAGTAAGAATTTAAAACCAAAGGATCAATGCATAAATCTTCATAATAAGGCAAATAGGACACTGGGATTTATTAATCAAAGCGTTAGTAACAAGACACCTGGTGTTGTTCTTCAGTTCTAGTTACGCCCCATTTAGATATGCAGTTCAGTTTTGGTCGCAGTACTATTGAATGATTATAAATTCACTTGAACGAGTCCAGCGTAGAATGACAAACTTAATTCCGCAAATTAGAAATCTTTCATATGAGGAAAGATTAACAAAGCTTAAATTGCAATCACTGGAAAGGCAAAGTGTTAGGGGTGACATGATAGAGGTTTACAAGTGGATGAATGGAAATAACAAAGCGGATATTAATGGAGTATTAAAAGTATCAACACAGTACAGAATGCGAAACAATGGGAAGCAATTAAACAAGTTTAGATTTGGGAAAGACTTTGGTAAATACTGGTTCGGTAACAAGGTAGTTGGTTTGTGGAACCAATTACTACGATACGTAGTGGAGGTGGAGTTCCTCGATTGTTTCAAGCGTTGGATGGAAATGTACATGAGTGGGATTGGGTGGTTATAAATAGGAGCTGCCTCGTATGGGCCAATAGGCCTTCTGCAGTTACCTTATGTTCATATGCTACACAAATCAACAACCCTGTTACCGAAGCAGTATTTACTCAGGTGTTTCCTAAATCTTAACTAATTCAAATTGAGTCATATATATGTCTAACCTATGATTTAAACTATCCAAGGATCTTTAATCTACTATGTTACCCTGTAATTGGTTCCCCAAATCCTCAGCTCTCTCTCAAACAAAATTATTTGGGACTTTACTAAATCTAAACTTGCCCAATTTGTGTCCATTGTTTCGAGTTTTATTATGTATTGATTTATTATTGCCTTATTACATAAGAACATAAAAAATATAAGAATCAATTAAGCTGCAAAAGGCCTATTGCCTAATACGTTGCAGCACCAATTAATATCCTCCAACTTATATATAAATGTCTAACCTACGCTTGAAAAACTCAAACGATACTACGTCTATTAAATTAGGCTCCACAAATTGACAATTCCTGTTACCGGACCAGTATTTACCCACATCTTTCTTAAATCTAACTTTATCCGACGTACACCCATTGTTTCATATTCTATTTTATGTACATACTTTCAACTCTATTAATATCCCATATGCTATGCCCATTCATCCACTTGAACATATAAACCATGCCACTCCCCAATTACGATTTTTTTTAGAAAATGTAAATAATTTTTTATCAATCTCTCTTCATATCAATGGTTTTTAATTTGTTTCTTCCGAAAATCGGGAGGAGTAATAACATAAGAATATGAATAAAGTTAACTGCAGAAGGCTTATTGGCCAGTACGAGTTAGAACCTATTTATAGCCAACCAATCTCATTCATATATACATAAGAACATAATAGAGGTAACTGTAGAAGGCCTATAACCCTATACGAGGCCACTACTATTTATAACCACCCAATCCCACTCACATACATGTCCATCACTCACTTGAAGCAATCAAGGGATCCTCACCTCCACCAAGTTAAGCGGGAATTGGTTTCACAATCAACAACCTAGTTACCGAATCAGTGTTTACCCAGGTCTTTCATAAATCTAAAATCTAACCTAAATAAACCTAAATTTTAACAATTTATACTCATTTTTTCGTGGTCTAACTCGTGTTGATGCTTTTAATACCATATTAATATCCCCTTTATTTTGTCCATTCATACACTTGAAAACCTATGTCATGTCACACCAAATGTTTCCTCATTCCAGAGAAAGCAATTCAAGCTTTGTTAATCTCTTTTCATATGATATATTTTGAGGGATTAGTTTTGTCATCCTACGCTAGACATGTTCAAGTGAACTTAGATCCATTCTATAGATGGCTATATTGGCAGTCCATGTTTAAAATTTTTTTATTCCTTTTATCCAGCATAGTTGAGGCAGTTGAAGTCGAGCTGGAGGAACTCGACAACCTATGATAACCATCTTTGTAACCCATATGTAACTCCTTTTTTGTAACAAAGTTCAACAGTTGAATACCTTTACGGGAGATGGGACAGGTGCGGATAGCTTCCTTAAGTGGTAAGGATAGTGATGTTGTATACCTTGACTTTAGCAAAGCTTTTGCTAACCAGGTCCAACCGTTTTTGAGTTTCTGTTAGAGTTTCCCCGCGAAACCAACAAACATCACAGTCAGGAGGATCCATCTCCTATCCTCCAACAGGTTGGCCGGGGGCGTGAAAATTTGTTCTCTAGTCTTCCGCGTAGTTTCATTTTAGTGTTTCAGCGTTTCCTCTGTGTCTGAACATCTCCCTCAGGTCGTCTAGCTGGGGTAAAGAGTTTCGTGTCTAGGATATCCAGGAAAATTATTGTGGTATCGTCGTGTTCTGCGGAAAATTTTATGTTTCCGTGGACTGTGTTTGCCCAAGCAAAGAAACCCTCTTGACATGGTAGTCCGCCTACCTTAACTCTAAAGATATCGTCTGTATATCTGTAGTACACTGGCGGTACGGGGCATCATTTCAGTGGGATCTGTCCCTTTCAAATACTACATGCATGAAGATGTCTGCAATTGCTACGCTACTGGACGCTCCTACCTCAGTGCCCTTCGTCTGTCTATATGCCTTACCATCAAATTGAAGGAGTGTGTGTCCCTCATTACATGGATTATTCTTACAGTAACCTTTTGTGAGACTCCTCCATACTCCTGCGTCTCGTAGTTGTTTTGTAATTTTTATGTATGTTTTCATCATAGATGTTTGCTACCACTTTGGCTGCTTCTCTCTGTTGTGTGCTCGGGTAGAGCGATACCACATCCGTTGAAAAAGTCAGTCTCCACTGGGAACTGAACCATTGATGCTGACTATCTCGTTTAGGAAGTCTGTTGTATCGTGAAGGAGTTTCCAGAAGGAGTCAAAGAGGACTGCTCATATCCAGTCCACCAGTCTGGTAGGCGCAGACCGCCGCTCAGCACTGGTCCCCCCTGCCACGTTCGTGAGATCGAACGTAAAGCTTGGAATGACAGACACCAAGACTATTTCATTCCCTTGCCCATGCTTTTATGCCCATTTTTTTTCAAGCGTAGATTAAACATATAAATGAGTTTGTGTGAAGATAACTAGGAGCTGCCACGTAGGAGCCTAAAAGCCTTATGCAGTTTTATGATGTATGTTTTACCTGAAGGAAACATTGATGTATTTGCATTGAGGTGAATCCATGAAGTCCTCTGAGATATGAAGTAAATGAGATATATGTAAATTTTCACGTTTATTTGTTTTTAATTTACAATTTTAAGTGGATTAGTTGCATATGTTATACTGAGATAACATGAGGTGATAGTAGAGACCAATTACCGGATAATATTGGAAGTATTGTATAGCTAGATCCTGAGCAGCGAGGTTTTAGATTTATGAATGCTGGGCTGCGAGGTTATGGATGTTTGCATCCTTGGGGGCGACAAAATGGATACTTGCTTCCTGGGCGATGAGGTTATGTATGGGGTCATCCTGGGCGGCGAGGATATGGGTGGTGGCATCCTGGTTGGCGAGCTTATTGAAAATTCCATACCGGACGACGAGGATATGGGTGTTGGCGTCCTATGCGGTGAGGATATGGATGGTTGCATCCTGGGTGGCGTTGATTTGGATGGTTGCATCTTGGGCGGCGAGGATATAGGTGGTGATATCCTAAACGGCGAGGATATATTTTGTTGCATCCTGGGCTGCGACGATGTGCACGGTTGTATCCTGGGCGGAGAGGATATTGACTGATGGATCGTGGATTGCAGAGTTACAGAAGACGACATCTTGGACGGCGAGGTTATGGAAGACGAGATGCTGTAAGACGTAGTTATGGGTGGGGAAATCCTGGATGGCGATGTTATAGACGACGAGGTTATGGAAGGCGAAGCAATGGATGGTGATATCCTGAAAAGGGATTTAGGGGACGAGATTCCGGATTGACTAGTCGTGGATTCTGAGAGTCTTGATCGTGATGGCGAGAGTAATCTCTTGGGTACAGTTTGCGCTTGCATCTCAGTCTCCATGCGTGCACCAATAAGTGTATTCATCGTACACACATACTTCCTTAGAGAGACATTTGATTTTCTCTTTTGCATTTCGGAGAGCTTAATGTGAGAAACCTTGATCACCATGTTAAGTTTCAGCACCCTTTTCTTCCTGTCGGAATACCTGAATCTCGTGGAGAAATAATCCATAGTTACAACAGGCAGTCCAGAATATCTGCTCGAGCAGGGAGAATCAGCAGTAATGAAACAAGGTGACGTGAGATCGTGTTTTATTGTGGTGATCCAGAACTTCTCATCTTACAGGTGAGGTGACTGGGATACACAGTGTATTTTCCCAATAGAAAGATTTTATTCATTAAAATCGATTTAGGAAGTAGCTAAAGTAACACTGCAGATAAAGTAAGATAAACGTGACGTTAAAAATACAATCGTTACCCTGAGATGTCTAAACTACGCTTGAAACAATCAAGGGATCCTACGTCTTTTATGTGTTTCAGTGATTGGTTTAGTTGATCTAAATAGGGTTTTGAAATGGTCAAAAGATTGGCAGATGCTGTTTAATGCTAATAAATGTAAAGTTTTGACACTAGGTAATGATGATAGAGTTACATGATACGAGATGGATGGTGTTGACATTGCGAAGTCGGAATGCGAAAGGGATCTGGGAGGTATGATTAGTAAGAATTTAAAACCAAAGGATCAATGCATAAATCTTCATAATAAGGCAAATAGGACACTGGGATTTATTAATCAAAGCGTTAGTAACAAGACACCTGGTGTGGGAACCGACCTGTGAGATTTATATTTACGTTAATTTATATACTTCGATAGCAATTTGTATAATGATAAGTGGACTGTATTTCTGCAATAATCTCTTAATCTCACAAATCGATCCTCTACACATTAGGGGGGGTTTAATAGATTAATATATATGCAGCCAATCAAACTACAGTATTAACTACACATTGAAAAGGTTCCTTATCTTATAGTACAGCAGGTTAGTCCACCAGGTATAACTAGGGTGTAGACACCAAATTATCCTCTTTGAGGTAGCTTCCTCACCCAGTAACTGGTGCACAAAGTCTTCCATCCTCGTCTTGACCTGTCAAAAGTGCGCTAGCTGTGAAGCCAGAATCCTATATATGACAAGTATATCAGAGAAAACACTATACAGTACATGGAACATTAAAGACCTGGCTTAATTACCTTTAGTTTGAGGCGATTTCGCGATCTAACCGGGTCACCCTATATCCTGACATTAATGGCCATAAATGAATGATAAACGGGTTTCGGATAGACTTAACTTGAATTTGTAGACAGCGTGTTGACAATGGTACACCTTTGGCTTCCATAACACTACGTCCAAGTAAATTTAACAGGAGCCGAATTTGCTCCCGTGTGAGCCTCTGGTCTCAATATACAATGGCTGTTTAGCACTCCATACTATTGACGTTACTGGCCGACATTGTCCAGAATGATAGGAGCCGAATTTGCTCCACACGTCTCGGAGGTGACACAACAATGGCTGCCCTCCTTCCCCACTCACGTCTGGCCTACTTGTCCAGATTTCAGAAAGTGATAGAAGGGTCACATTTACTCTACTTTAATATTGATAATTAAGTTAATTTATATAAGATGTTTTTATGATGGTAAAGTCCAAAGACTAATGTATTTAAGAATAATTCCCAGCAGAATAGCTGGTGAATTATAATAGTATGTGGTGATGATATCCCGTTTTCTTTAGACGGTAATTCCACTACAAGTTACGTTTTCTATGGGTAACTTGTTTATACAACACAGCTATTATCTGTATGATTATTAAATGGTGTCGGATTTTCCGACATAATTCCCCAGGGGGCTGCTCACGGGTCGAAGTCCTATTTAGAACAGACGAACACCGATACTCCTCCTTCGAATTATTAGATTAATCACACATTTGTGCGTCTGTTCGTACAGGACGGATGTCCCGTACTAGAGTTGCAGGGGTTAGAAGTCTAATGCGATTTCATTTCCCTGTCAACTCTTGAAAGGCTAATATTCAAGCCTTAATACATATTATTTAACCCAGAAGACTGAATGTGATCAAGTACTACAGTCAAGTATGATTCAGGGACTGCAGTGAGATCAGTGACATTAGATATAACTTGAAGTTTCTTCAGGTAACTGGTCACTGATATATAAACACTGAGGCCCATGGAATACATCTTGATTAAATAATAAATGTATCAAATCAGTCATCAGATTTACTGGGGTTTAATTTAGTTAATTGATTCAGATGATTGAATAGCTCATCATTAAAGTAAAGTATGGTTCTGAGACTGCAGTGGGTTCAGTGACATTGGTCGCAGTGACTTGTAGCTGTTTTAGGCTACTGTTCACTGATTTACCACTGAGGCCTCATGAACTCATCTCCAGCTTTAAATGATGATACTAACATCAACCTCTGTTACTATAGTCAGCTGTAATCTCCTTAGTATAATGCTACTGGAGAAATATAATCAGCTGACAAATTTAGATTTCTACTGGTATTGTTTATCTGCAGGCATAGGTCTCCTCAGGCTTGATACTGGGCCTGAGAGTAATTTACCTCCTGCAGAGTTTAACATGGTTATACCCTGATATTTAGTAGGGCTACCGATGAATCGATGGCAATAGTCTGTCCCAACAAGGAGACCGAAGTCAGTGAGGTGATCAGACTTAATATTATCTGCCAATTTTATTCCTCTATTTCTCAGGAATTTGGCTGTTGCTCTCAGACCTTGAACTTGTAGGTCTACTGGTATTTTGTCCACCACAATGGCTTGTACTCGACAGACGTACCTGCCTAAGCGTACTGATGGTTGTACCACCTGGTAGACTTGAGGTCCTGCATCTGTTACAAACCCTGAGATGTTGAATGACATCTGGGCTACAGGCCTTAATTGTAATTCATCTGCCAACCTTTTAGTGATGTATGTTCTCTGGGATCCTTGGTCAAACAACCCACGGGTATGGACCTTGGCCCTCTTATTCAGGATGGTAATTTGGGCAGTAGGCAAAGTCGTATTACCTTTAGACTTTGCCGATTGGACACTCTTTGTTTGTTGCACCTTGCAGTACTGTACTGTGGTGGGAATGCTATCTTCCACCTTGGGGTTTGGAGACGTTGTTTTGGTGTCTCTGCACAATGCTGCATGGTGCTGACCTTTGTTACACCTATTACAAGGGTGTAATTGGGTATCACAATCCTTGATGTTATGTTTCCTGAGGCACCTCGTGCAATGTTGCAAATCTTTGAGTCGCTCAACACGGGCGTCACTATCAGGAAAATTAGAGCAGTGGTACATTGAATGTTTCTCATTGCAGAACAAACATGTTCCATAGCTTCCAGTACCCTTTGGTGTCACGTTCTTGGGTGACACAGTAACTATAGGCTTGGAGGGTCCCACTGCATATACGCCCACACTGCCACTGTTCCACTTTGGTGTTGAATTATATTGTCTAGATTGATTTGGAGTACCTTTGGTACTCTGTGGTTTACTATTATTGGTTTCTGAGGGTTTACTTGGTGGTTTTAATTTGTCATGTGTTCGTAATTGATGAACTACTGACTTTAAACCTTCAGATATTTCATTCATGGATAAGATACTTTTATTGTAATGAGCACTTATTTGTCTCAATATGTCCCTAGGTATTTTCTCCTGGACAATTATTTTCAAGACCCACTCAGCCCCGTTTGTATCTGCTGTCAGGCTGAGGGCATTGATCAATGATTCTACCTCCAGCTTGAAGACTTGGAGTGAATCAGCTGAAGCCTCCGGTGGGGGTAAATGCAACAGCTCATGAACTAAATGTGATGTTCTTACTTCTGGATCAGCATAATTATCCTTGAGGAGTTTTACTGCCAGATCATAGCCGTCATTAGTTAATCTCAGATGGGATACTACTGTTTTAGCCTCACCTGATAATTGGCCTTGCAAATAAGAGAATTTACTACTCTTTGGTAAAGATTGTTTTGAGTCTACAAGGTCAACGAATTTGTTCCAAAATTCATCCCAATCTTCCTCATCTTTTCCTGAGAAAGTGGGTAAATTAATTGGAGGGAGTCGAGCTTCTGCTTGACTCGTATTAGATGCAACTGTTGTTGTTGTTGCTGTTGCCTTGTTCTGGGCAATTAATTTGACATAAGGCTGTAACGTGGCCTGAGTTTGATCTTCATAATTCGCAAGATCAACCATAATGTCGTCTATTTCTGTTTCTGATAAATTGGTGTTGGCAAGTTCAGCCACATATGTTGCTATTTGACATTTGATTTGCTCAAATTTACCTGCAGCTGCTTGATAATAGCTTTCCAGGTCAGCATAATCAACTTGAGATTGTTGTGACAAATCTTCACATTTCTTGATCTGTCTTGTTAAGTGGCCTTTAAGACCTGCAAGGGTTCTTTTCATTCTCCCTGCATTATCCATACTGGCTCGTTGGTGAAGCCTTGTGGGGCTTGTACTTGGGCTGCTCATAATACTGAACAAACACTAATGGTAGCCTAGGGTAAATTCTGCACTCACTAGGCAATAATCCTACCTCTACTAGAGGTTAGCACTTAAAATTAATACACATTATATATATACAATCATACACACTAATGATTTGAGTGATAAACCAGTGTCACTGGAAGTACCTTTAGGTTAGCTCTTCTATATCACCCTAGGATGGAATTGACACTAATTAATCACTCAAAGGTGTAATGATCATAAGTAAATTATTATATATACAACTCAACTCGAGTTGATAAAAATTACACCCAAAATAGGGTCTGGACCATTCATTAATGGTGTTAAGTTGTTTAATATAGTACAACTGACTATGGTAATAATGGGACTAGGATGAACGATAATAGTTCAACTAGTCATATCCTACCCTGTTGTGGGTTGGCAATTAGTAAATATTATACTGTGATCACTAGTGCAGTATATATTAAATAATTCTCTATTTTGGAGAAATAATATACACAATTATTGTTAATAGCCTCTTAATTAGCCTCTATGAAACTTCTAATATTATCTAGAAGTATTAAATGTTATTAGTGACCTCGCGAAATAAAGTCCACAAAATTCGTGGATAATCTCTCGCGAAATGTAACACCACGAAATCCGTGAACAATATCGCGAAGACACAGTCACTAATTAGGCTGGCTTCTATATTAGCGCTGTCATTTCACGAAATAACACGCCACCAAATATCTGTGGGTGTGCATGAAACCGCTGACGAAGCTGAACTGGGCTGAGGGAGGCTCCTGAGCTCCCACGAGGCAACGCCGCTGTCTATGACTGGCTGGCTTTGTTTAAATAACACTGCACTAGTATATTTAATGAATCCACTGGTTAACTGGTTCATCCGGTACTAAGATGACCAAATGTGGGTTCATAGGACCGAATATTCCGGTTCCGAAGGTCCAAATAATGTGGGAACCGACCTGTGAGATTTATATTTACGTTAATTTATATACTTCGATAGCAATTTGTATAATGATAAGTGGACTGTATTTCTGCAATAATCTCTTAATCTCACAAATCGATCCTCTACACATTAGGGGGGGTTTAATAGATTAATATATATGCAGCCAATCAAACTACAGTATTAACTACACATTGAAAAGGTTCCTTATCTTATAGTACAGCAGGTTAGTCCACCAGGTATAACTAGGGTGTAGACACCAAATTATCCTCTTTGAGGTAGCTTCCTCACCCAGTAACTGGTGCACAAAGTCTTCCATCCTCGTCTTGACCTGTCAAAAGTGCGCTAGCTGTGAAGCCAGAATCCTATATATGACAAGTATATCAGAGAAAACACTATACAGTACATGGAACATTAAAGACCTGGCTTAATTACCTTTAGTTTGAGGCGATTTCGCGATCTAACCGGGTCACCCTATATCCTGACATTAATGGCCATAAATGAATGATAAACGGGTTTCGGATAGACTTAACTTGAATTTGTAGACAGCGTGTTGACAATGGTACACCTTTGGCTTCCATAACACTACGTCCAAGTAAATTTAACAGGAGCCGAATTTGCTCCCGTGTGAGCCTCTGGTCTCAATATACAATGGCTGTTTAGCACTCCATACTATTGACGTTACTGGCCGACATTGTCCAGAATGATAGGAGCCGAATTTGCTCCACACGTCTCGGAGGTGACACAACAATGGCTGCCCTCCTTCCCCACTCACGTCTGGCCTACTTGTCCAGATTTCAGAAAGTGATAGAAGGGTCACATTTACTCTACTTTAATATTGATAATTAAGTTAATTTATATAAGATGTTTTTATGATGGTAAAGTCCAAAGACTAATGTATTTAAGAATAATTCCCAGCAGAATAGCTGGTGAATTATAATAGTATGTGGTGATGATATCCCGTTTTCTTTAGACGGTAACTCCACTACAAGTTACGTTTTCTATGGGTAACTTGTTTATACAACACAGCTATTATCTGTATGATTATTAAATGGTGTCGGATTTTCCGACACCTGGTGTTGTTCTTCAGTTCTAGTTAGGCCCCATTTAGATATGCAGTTCAGTTTTGGTCGCAGTACTATTGAATGGTTATAAATTCACTTGAACGAGTCCAGCGTAGAATGACAAACTTAATTCCGCAAATTAGAAATCTTTCATATGAGGAAAGATTAACAAAGCTTAAATTGCAATCACTGGAAAGGCAAAGTGTTAGGGGTGACATGATAGAGGTTTACAAGTGGATGAATGGAAATAACAAAGCGGATATTAATGGTGTATTAAAAGTATCAACACAGTACAGAATGCGAAACAATGGGAAGAAATTAAACAAGTTTAGATTTGGGAAAGACTTTGGTAAATACTGGTTCGGTAACAAGGTAGTTGGTTTGTGGAACCAATTACTACGATACGTAGTGGAGGTGGAGTTCCTCGATTGTTTCAAGCGTTGGATGGAAATGTACATGAGTGGGATTGGGTGGTTATAAATAGGAGCTGCCTCGTATGGGCCAATAGGCCTTCTGCAGTTACCTTATGTTCATATGCTACACAAATCAACAACCCTGTTACCGAAGCAGTATTTACTCAGGTGTTTCCTAAATCTTAACTAATTCAAATTGAGTCATATATATGTCTAACCTAGGATTTAAACTATCCAAGGATAGTTTAAATAGGAGGAAGGAGGTAATAAAAGTATGTGTTTGTGGGAGAAAGTAATTGGCAAAACGATCAGGGAAAGAGAAGGTCCGCAAAATAACAATTCACTTAGGGTATATTACACTAATAGTAGAAGTCTAAGAAATAAAATTAACGAATTAAATGCTCTTGTGTGCACAGAAAAAATAGATATTATTGCACTTACCGAAACGTGGATGAATGTAGAAAATAGAGAACTATTAGCTGAATATCAAATATATGGATTTAAACTATTTCACACAGATAGATATATTAGACGAGGAGGTGGAGTAGCCATATATGTTAGGGACAATTTGAAATGTAGTCTCAAAGAGGTAATCAAAACAGAGCCACACACAGAAACTATTTGGATTGAATTAAACGAAAAAGCTAATAATATTATAATAGGAGTAATATATAGGCCACCAAATTTAGACAGAATGGAAGCAAAGCATCTATGGGATGAAATATCTAGAGCATCTAGATCTAACAGTATTTATGTCATGGGTGACTTTAATTTTAGCGGAATAAACTGGTTGAACAAAACAGGGAATAGTGAAGCAGAAGATTTTCTAGAATTAATTGACGATTGCTTTCTTACGCAACACATTAAGGAACCAACACGGGAAAATAATATTTTAGATTTAGTGTTAACTAACAGGGAAACGCAAATTAATGACATCGAAATAGGGAGTGAGCTAGGGAGCAGTGATCACAAAGAAATCAGATTTAGCATAGAATGGAATAGACCAGTAGGAGAAAATTCTGTTAAAGTGCCAGATTTTCGAAAAGCTGATTTTAATAGCCTAAGAAATTTTTTGGGTCAAATTGATTGGAAAGTCTTGGGTATGGGGTGTGGGCCGGTCTTGGAGCGAGACATGAACCCAGCGATAGGTGACTTAAATGGGGATTTCGATGTGGATTCAATATATAACTTATTTAAGAATATTCTAAACAAAGCACAGGAACGTAGTATACCATACAAATTGAATAGATCGAATACTAATGACCCAAAGTGGATAACAAAGAATTTGAAGAACCTTATAGGTAAAAAGAGAGCTTGGTACAAAAGGATTAAAAATGGGGAGGTCACTTTAGAACAGGAATTCGTACAACTGGCTAGAAATGTTAAAAAAGAGATAAGGAAAGCAAAAAGAAACTATGAAGTTCGCTTAGTAGGGCAAGCAAAGACAAATCCTAAAGGGATTTTTCAGTTATATCGTACTAAGACTAGGGAAAGGATAGGTCCATTAAAAACTGAGACAGGTCAAATAACAGATAGTGATGAAGAGATGAGTAGTATTTTTAATAAATATTTTGTATCTGTATTTACTAAAGAGGAACTTAACAATATGCCTTCAGCCGAACAAGTCTATGTGGGTGGGGACGAGGACAGGTTGACGAGTTTAGCAGTTACCAGGGAGGATGTTCTTAAACAAATAGTAAAACTCAAACCAAACAAATCCCCAGGGCCGGATGAAGTGTTTGCCAGGGTGCTTAAAGAATGCAAAGAGGAGCTTTGTGACCCACTGTCAACCATATTTAATAAATCAATAGAGTCAGGCAGAGTGCCAGAGTTTTGGAAAGTTGCTAATGTGATACCAGTTTTTAAGAAAGGAGATAGATCACTTGCGTCTAACTATCGACCAATTAGCCTAACGTCTATTGTGGGAAAGTTACTCGAATCTATAATAGCAAATAAAATTCGTCTTCATCTTGAAAAACATAAATTAATAATTGAGTCGCAACATGGTTTTATAAATGGCCGTTCATGTTTAACAAATTTGTTATCTTTTTATTCTAGCATTGTTGAGGCAGTTGATAGTGGTAAGGATTGCGATGTTGTATACCTTGACTTTAGCAAAGCTTTTGATACAGTGCCACATGAAAGACTGATTAAAAAGACAGAGTCTCATGGTATTGGGGGTGCTATATTAAGCTGGATTAGGGCATGGCTATACCAAAGGAAACAGAGAGTTAGTATAAATGGAATCAAGTCAGAGTGGGAAAATGTTGTAAGTGGAGTGCCTCAAGGCTCTGTCCTGGGACCTCTGTTGTTTATAATATATATAAATGATTTAGATTCAGGTTTGAGTAGCAACATTTGCAAATTTGCCGATGATACGAAAATCGGTAGGGAAATTAATTCGGAGGAGGACTCACTATCACTTCAAGTTGATCTAGATAGGGTTTTGAAATGGTCAAAGGATTGGCAGATGCAGTTTAATGCTGATAAATGTAAAGTTCTGAGGTTAGGTAATGATGATAGAGTTACAAGATACGAGCTAGATGGTGTTGTGATTGCGAAGTCGGATTGCGAAAGGGATCTGGGAGTTATGATTAGTAAGAATTTAAAACAAAAGGATCAATGCATAAATGTTCGTAATAAGGCAAATCGGACACTTGGATTTATTAATCGCAGCATTAGTAACAAGACACCTGGTGTGGTTCTCAAGCTATATCTTGCTCTAGTTAGGCCCCATTTAGATTATGCCGTTCAGTTTTGGTCGCCATATTATAGAATGGATATAAATTCACTTGAACGTGTCCAGCGTAGGATGACTAAGTTAATTCCCCAAATTATAAATCTTTCATATGAAGAAAGATTAACAAAGCTTAAGTTGCATTCACTGGAAAGGCGAAGAGTTAGGGGTGACATGATAGAGGTTTACAAGTGGATGAATGGACATAACCGGGGGGATATTAATAGGGTATTAAAAGTATCAACACAGGACAGAACACGAAACAATGGGTATAAATTGGATAAGGTTAGATTTAGGAAAGACTTGGGTAAATACTGGTTCAGTAACAGGGTTGTTGATTTGTGGAACCAATTGCCGCGTAACATTGTGGAGGTGGGGTCCCTCGATTGTTTCAAGCACGGGTTGGATAAGTATATGAGTGGGATTGGGTGGTTATAGAATAGGAGCTGCCTCGTATGGGCCAATAGGCCTTCTGCAGTTACCTTTGTTCTTATGTTCTTAGGATCTTTAATCTACTATGTTACCCTGTAATTGGTTCCCCAAATCCTCAGCTCTCTCTCAAACAAAATTATTTGGGACTTTACTAAATCTAAACTTGCCCAATTTGTGTCCATTGTTTCGAGTTTTATTATGTATTGATTTATTATTGCCTTATTACATAAGAACATAAAAAATATAAGAATCAATTAAGCTGCAAAAGGCCTATTGCCTAATACGTTGCAGCACCAATTAATATCCTCCAACTTATATATAAATGTCTAACCTACGCTTGAAAAACTCAAAAGATACTACGTCTATTAAATTAGGCTCCACAAATTGACAATTCCTGTTACCGGACCAGTATTTACCCACATCTTTCTTAAATCTAACTTTATCCGACGTACACCCATTGTTTCATATTCTATTTTATGTACATAATTTCAACTCTCTATTAATATCCCATATGCTATGCCCATTCATCCACTTGAACATATAAACCATGCCACTCCCCAATTACGATTTTTTTTAGAAAATGTAAATAATTTTTTATCAATCTCTCTTCATATCAATGGTTTTTAATTTGTTTCTTCCGAAAATCGGGAGGAGTAATAACATAAGAATATGAATAAAGTTAACTGCAGAAGGCTTATTGGCCAGTACGAGTTAGAACCTATTTATAGCCAACCAATCTCATTCATATATACATAAGAACATAATAGAGGTAACTGTAGAAGGCCTATTACCCTATACGAGGCCACTACTATTTATAACCACCCAATCCCACTCACATACATGTCCATCACTCACTTGAAGCAATCAAGGGATCCTCACCTCCACCAAGTTAAGCGGGAATTGGTTTCACAATCAACAACCTTGTTACCGAATCAGTGTTTACCCAGGTCTTTCATAAATCTAAAATCTAACCTAAATAAACCTAAATTTTAACAATTTATACTCATTTTTTCGTGGTCTGACTCGTGTTGATGCTTTTAATACCATATTAATATCCCCTTTGTTTTGTCCATTCATACACTTGAAAACCTATGTCATATCACACCAAATGTTTCCTCATTCCAGAGAAAGCAATTCAAGCTTTGTTAATCTCTTTTCATATGATATATTTTGAGGGATTAGTTTTGTCATCCTACGCTAGACATGTTCAAGTGAACTTAGATCCATTCTATAGATGGCTATATTGGCAGTCCATGTTTAAATTTTTTTTATTCCTTTTATCCAGCATAGTTGAGGCAGTTGAAGTCGAGCTGGAGGAACTCGACAACCTATGATAACCATCTTTGTAACCCATATGTAACTCCTTTTTTGTAACAAAGTTCAACAGTTGAATACCTTTACGGGAGATGGGACAGGTGCGGATAGCTTCCTTAAGTGGTAAGGATAGTGATGTTGTATACCTTGACTTTAGCAAAGCTTTTGCTAACCAGGTCCAACCGTTTTTGAGTTTCTGTTAGAGTTTCCCCGCGAAACCAACAAACATCACAGTCAGGAGGATCCATCTCCTATCCTCCAACAGGTTGGCCGGGGGCGTGAAAATTTGTTCTCTAGTCTTCCGCGTAGTTTCATTTTAGTGTTTCAGCGTTTCCTCTGTGTCTGAACATCTCCCTCAGGTCGTCTAGCTGGGGTAAAGAGTTTCGTGTCTAGGATATCCAGGAAAATTATTGTGGTATCGTCGTGTTCTGCGGAAAATTTTATGTTTCCGTGGACTGTGTTTGCCCAAGCAAAGAAACCCTCTTGACATGGTAGTCCGCCTACCTTAACTCTAAAGATATCGTCTGTATATCTGTAGTACACTGGCGGTACGGGGCATCATTTCAGTGGGATCTGTCCCTTTCAAATACTACATGCATGAAGATGTCTGCAATTGCTACGCTACTGGACGCTCCTACCTCAGTGCCCTTCGTCTGTCTATATGCCTTACCATCAAATTGAAGGAGTGTGTGTCCCTCATTACATGGATTATTCTTACAGTAACCTTTTGTGAGACTCCTCCATACTCCTGCGTCTCGTAGTTGTTTTGTAATTTTTATGTCTGTTTTCATCATAGATGTTTGCTACCACTTTGGCTGCTTCTCTCTGTTGTGTGCTCGGGTAGAGCGATACCACATCCATTGAAAAAGTCAGTCTCCTCTGGGAACTGAACCATTGATGCTGACTATCTCGTTTAGGAAGTCTGTTGTATCGTGAAGGAGTTTCCAGAAGGAGTCAAAGAGGACTGCTCATATCCAGTCCACCAGTCTGGTAGGCGCAGACCGCCGCTCAGCACTGGTCCCCCCTGCCACGTTCGTGAGATCGAACGTAAAGCTTGGAATGACAGACACCAAGACTATTTCATTCCCTTGCCCATGCTTTTATGCCCGTTTTTTTTTTTTCAAGCGTAGATTAAACATATAAATGAGTTTGTGTGAAGATAACTAGGAGCTGCCACGTAGGAGCCTAAAAGCCTTATGCAGTTTTATGATGTATGTTTTACCTGAAGGAAACATTGATGTATTTGCATTGAGGTGAATCCATGAAGTCCTCTGAGATATGAAGTAAATGAGATATATGTAAATTTTCACGTTTATTTGTTTTTAATTTACAATTTTAAGTGGATTAGTTGCATATGTTATACTGAGATAACATGAGGTGATAGTAGAGACCAATTACTGGATAATATTGGAAGTATTGTATAGCTAGATCCTGAGCAGCGAGGTTTTAGATTTATGAATGCTGGGCTGCGAGGTTATGGATGTTTGCATCCTTGGGGGCGACAAAACGGATACCTGCTTCCTGGGCGATGAGGTTATGTATGGGGTCATCCTGGGCGGCGAGGATATGGGTGGTGGCATCCTGGTTGGCGAGCTTATTGAAAATTCCATACCGGACGGGGAGGATATGGGTGTTGGCGTCCTATGCGGTGAGGATATGGATGGTTGCATCCTGGGTGGCGTTGATTTGGATGGTTGCATCTTGGGCGGCGAGGATATAGGTGGTGATATCCTAAACGGCGAGGATATATTTTGTTGCATCCTGGGCTGCGACGATGTGCGCGGTTGTATCCTGGGCAGAGAGGATATTGACTGATGGATCGTGGATTGCAGAGTTACAGAAGACGACATCTTGGACGGCGAGGTTATGGAAGACGAGATGCTGTAAGACGTAGTTATGGGTGGGGAAATCCTGGATGGCGATGTTATAGACGACGAGGTTATGGAAGGCGAAGCAATGGATGGTGATATCCTGAAAAGGGATTTAGGGGACGAGATTCCGGATTGACTAGTCGTGGATTCTGAGAGTCTTGATCGTGATGGCGAGAGTAATCTCTTGGGTACAGTTTGCGCCTGCATCTCAGTCTCCATGCGTGCACCAATAAGTGTATTCATCGTACACACATACTTCCTTAGAGAGACATTTGATTTTCTCTTTTGCATTTCGGAGAGCTTAATGTGAGAAACCTTGATCACCATGTTAAGTTTCAGCACCCTTTTCTTCCTGTCGGAATACCTGAATCTCGTGGAGAAATAATCCATAGTTACAACAGGCAGTCCAGAATATCTGCTCGAGCAGGGAGAATCAGCAGTAATGAAACAAGGTGACGTGAGATCGTGTTTTATTGTGGTGATCCAGAACTTCTCATCTTACAGATGAAAGACTAGCAAGGAAATTACAGGTTCATGAAAAAAATTGTAAAGTGCACAAAACAATAGTTAAAACAAAGAGAGCAAAAGGTCATACTAAATGGGAATGAATATGAAGAAATGTGGTAAGTTGAGTACCTCAGGGGTCCATTTTTAAGTCTAAAATATTTTTCATATATTGAACATCTATGATATAGAAAAGAATATAATATAATCAACCACATCCTCATATTTGCAAATGCCTGGCACTTCATGAGCACTTTGTCCTGGGTTTATATTCTAGCGGGGGAGGATTTACTGGGTTAGGCTAACCTAACCTAACCTAACTTAACCAAACCAAACCAAGTATCTCAAGTTACAAATATCTCTGGGAATTCATATTATCTGCTGTTGTAGAATTGACAAAATGGACAGTGTCAACAAAATTATTCCCACATACTCAGTCACTATGTAATGGAGTACACATAGAATAGGGACTGAATTGTCCCTGACAGGGACAATTCTGTAACAAATGTTCTAGCATAAAACTTTGTACAGTTTAGTAATTTCTTACCGTTTGATGTACCAGGTAGATCCATGTGTGGTGAAGTTTTATAGCTGGAGCTGGAAGATCCTGTCGAGATGATTTCTTCAAAGAGACTAATAGCTTCCACAAACATTGTGTCTTGAGTCCTCCAGTACTTGGCCTACAGTTACCAGATCTGATTTACAGAAACTAGTGAACTATGGAGATAAGATTGTTAATAATATACTTTTTTTGAGATTCATATGACTTGCAGCTTAAAAACCAACCTTATTTTAAAATAGTACACTAAAGTACATAGCAAATTGCGAAATTCGTAGCTTTAACTACTTTAAAGCTAAATTCTCAAGCTTTGAAAATAAGCACAATTTGCTATTTTAAGTGGAATCTGGCAACTCTGATTTAGCATGTAAACATTGACTTGCATTCACAATGTAGTTATTTATTTTTCAACAATTTAAAACGAGTTATGAAAATACACACATTGGTACATTATTGCAAAGGCACTATACTATATATATATATATATATATATATATATATATATATATATATATATATATATATATATATATATATATATATATATATATGTATATATATATATATATATATATATATATATATATATATATATATATATACATATATATATATATATATATATATATATATATATATATATATATATATAAATTGTTGCAAGTCGAGCAACAAATATTTTACATTGAACAACAAATGAGATTGGAAAAGCAGTATTGCCAAAATAGACCCCAGACACACCCTGTGGGTAGTAATGGACCCCCATACCGACCCTATGAAGGGTAGTGGACCCCATAATAACACTATGGGCGATAGTGGACACTATACAAACACTATGGGCGGTAGTTATTTTATTTTATTATTATTATTTTATTTATGCATATACAAGAATGTACATAAGGAATGTGAGGATACAAATATGGTAATTACAGTCTTGTAAAGCCACTAGCACGCGCAGCGTTTCGGGCAGGTCCTTAATCTAAGAAAATTTTAAGGAGGTAAATACTTGCAAAATTATAGACAAAAAATGATAACAGATTACATGAAATGAAAAAAAAGATGAGAGAAAATTGTAGGTACAGTATATTAAAGCACATAGGTAGCTAAGATTGATTGCAATGACAGCTTGAATGGTAGTTGACAAAAAAATTGGTAGGCATAATACAGCAGAAACAATATAAGATTGGTTGCAATGACAGCTTGAATGGTAGTTGACAAAAATTGGTAGTCACAATACAGCATATGGCTAGCACATAAAAGAAGACAGCAATGAACACAATGATAAGGTTGTTTGAAATTACATAAAAATTAGGAGATTGGGTAACACTAGGTACAGAGCAAATTTAAAGCTCAGTGTAGGAAACTAAGAAGATGAAGTTAGGTACTTTTTGGTTTTGCTTTTAAATAAGGCAAAAGTTTTACAGTTTTTCAATTCACTAGGGAGTGAGTTCCATAAACTAGGTCCCTTAATTTGCATAGAGTGTTTACACAGATTAAGTTTGACGCTGGGGATATCAAAGAGATATTTATTTCTGGTGTGGTGATAATGGGTCCTATTACATCTGTCCAGGGAGAGTTTCAGAGCATGGTTTGCATTTAAGAACAGGGTTTTGTAAATGTAGTTGACACAAGAGAATGTGTGGAGGGAGTTAATATTTAGCAAGTTTAGGGATTTAAACAAGGGAGCTGAGTGTTGTCTGAAAGCTGAGTTAGTTATCATTCTGATAGCAGATTTTTGCTGTGTGATGATGGGCTTAAGGTGGTTTGCAGTGGTAGACCCCCATGCACAGATACCATAATTAAGATAGGGGTAAATTAGTGCATAATATAGTGAGAGGAGAGCAGAGTTAAGAACATAATATCTGATTTTGGAGAGTATACCAACTGTCTTAGAGACTTTCTTAGTTATGTGTTGAATGTGGGTGCTGAAGTTGAGTCTCTTGTCTAGGAATAGGCCAAGAAACTTGCCATCATCTTTATTACTGATGTTAATGTTGTCTATCTGTAGCTGAATTGCATTTGATGATTTGCTTCCAAATAAGATGTAGTAAGTCTTTTCGATGTTTAATGTTAGTTTGTTCGTTGACATCCATAAGTGGACTTTTTTTAATTCATTATTCACAACATTATTTAGTGTATGTGGGTTGAGGTTTGAATAGATAAGAGTAGTATCGTCAGCAAACAGTATAGGTTTGAGAATATTAGAGACATTAGGCAGATCGTTTATATATATAAGAAATAGAAGAGGTCCTAAGATGCTGCCCTGTGGCACTCCAACGGTAATTGGTAGAGTGGACGAAGTTGTATCATTGATGGTTACATATTGGTGTCTGTCACTAAGATAGGATCGGATGTAGTCAAGGGCAAGGCCTCGGATTCCATAATGCTGGAGTTTAAGTAAGAGGTAGTTGTGATTAACAGTATCAAAGGCTTTTCTTAGGTCAATGAAGAGTCCAATCGGAAACTCATTTTTGTCAAGGGCTGAGTAGATAACGTCAAGGAGACTAATGATTGCATCGTTGGTGCTCTTTTGGGACCGGAAGCCAAACTGGCAGTTGACTTCATAGCGACCCTGTGGGCGGTAGTGGACCCCCTATCGACCCTGTGGGCGGCAGTGGACCCCCTATCGATCCTGTGGGCGGCAGTGGACCCCCTACCGACCCTGTGGGCGGCAGTGGACCCCTACCGAACCTGTGGGCGGCAGTGGACCCCCTACCGACCCTGTGGGCGGCAGTGGACCCCCTATCGATCCTGTGGGCGGTAGTGGACCCCCCCCCCTATCGACCCTGTGGGCGGCAGTGGACCCCCTATCGATCCTGTGGGCGGCAGTGGACCCCCTACCGACCCTGTGGGTGGCAGTGGACCCCCTACCGACCCTGTGGGCGGTAGTGGACCCCTACCGACCCTGTGGACGGTAGTTGACTTCATAGCGACCCTGTGGGCGGTAGTGGACCCCATACCGACCCTGTGTGTGGCGGTGGACCCCATACCGACTCTGTGGGCGGCAGTGAACCCTATATACTAATCCTGTGGGCGATACTGTACCCTATAGTCATCCTGTGGGGGCAATGGACGCCATACATATCCAGTGGGTGTTATTGGACCCCATACTTATTCTGTGGGTGGTTGGAGCCCCATACCCATCCTGTGGGTTATAGTGGACCCCATACTCATCCTGTGGGTGGTATTGGACCCCATACCCATCCTGTGGGTGGTTGTGAGCCCATACCCATCCTGTCGGTGGTAGTGGACGCCATACACATCCAGTGGATGGTATTGGCTCCCATACCCTTCCTGTGGGTGGAAGCGATCCCCATACCCATCCTGTGGGTGGATGTGACCCCCATACTCATCCTGCGGGTGTTATTGGACCCCTTACCCACCTAACAGGTGGTAGTGGACCCTATACTAATCCTATATTTGGGATAAAACACGCCATACCATCCTGTTTGCAGTAGTTTACCCTATATACATTCCAACATAACATCGTTTTCTGTTAGCGTTCCTACAAAACATTCTTTAAAGATTTCTAAAGCACAAACTATGGTATATAATATTGATTGGTGAAGCACTGTTATTCTATGTAATAATTTATTGTGCTTATTATAATTTACTAAGAACAACTAATATTTCTCAAAACAAAACTACGAGCCTTCAATAGGATGTAGCTGATCTGTAATATTATAAGAGCATGGACAATAGTAGGTGAATTTCACAACCCATGTGGGACCTGAAAACTACAATTTTCGTTATAATTGAACCAATCACGACTATTCAGCTATCTACGTTGATGGACGAGTACTGTGAGACGTAAATTGGTACGTGAGGAAGAGTTTGAGCCTTGGTAAAAAAGTTAACTGGGAATATATCACATATGTACTAAATCACCTTCCACATATTGACTTTAAGCATTAAGTCATATATGTGCTGTCTTGTGTGAGAACGGGTTGCTATGTTTCACCTCACATTTATCCCTTATGTATCCCCCATGTTTTCACCTTAATTGTATTATCACCTGACCCAGTGCGGGTATAAAATCAACCAGCATTGTAAGATCTGTTCACTTGAGAATGAACCATGGAGGTTCGAAACGTTGTGCAAATTGCATAAATAAGTGTAATACACTCTATAGTAAATCACTTCTTTTCTTCACCTTATGTATATGTATATGTATATGTATATATTCGCAATAAGCAGAACTTATTGCGGAAGGAGGAAAGAATCGAGGCAACTACAGAAGCACCATACTGTCCCCCGAGCTCAAAGCGGCAGCTAAAAGCCTTCGTGAGAACAAGGAGATAGTTGTCAGGAGAGGTGACAAGTCGCCAATATACGTCATTCTTAAAAAAGACGAATATCTGGCGAAAATGAACCTCATACTCTCTGACCAAACTAAATTCCAAAGGGTAACAAAGGACACTACAGCCGAATTGAAAGCAAAGGTCAACAAACTGATCGAAACTGTGAACGCCACGAAATCCGGACTCCACCTGCCAAAGATTATTGGGGAATATAAACCTGGATATGCGTATGGAAATGTCAAGACACACAAGCCTGGAAACCCACTTCGGCCAATCATTAGCCAGATACCCACACCCACGTACAGACTGGCGAAGCGACTCAACGGCCTGCTGACTCCTTATGTTCCTTGCGCCTTCAGCCTGAAGTCTCCAAAGGAATTTGTTGACTTACTGCGGGGCACACGGGCTACAGGGATAAGAGCCTCGTTGGACGTAGAATCACTGTTTACCAACGTACCTGTGGACGAGACAATCGGGATGATAGCCGACAGAGTGTATCGTGATCCGGCCTGTACTCCTCTTGACATACCAGAAAATATTCTAAGGAAACTACTCCAAGCTTGTACTAAAGAGGCACCCTTCTTGAGCCCGGATGGGCACATGTATAAGCAAGTAGATGGGGTCGCCATGGGTTCTCCCCTAGGTGTCCTGTTTGCAAACTTCTACATGGGTACCATCGAGCAAAAAGTCTTAGTCGACATGAACTTGAAACCGGCCGTATACTGCAGGAATGTTGACGACATTTTTACACAGGTACCTGATGTCAGACATCTGCAGGAGCTGAAGGAGGCATTTGAGCAGAGTTCCGTGCTGCGTTTCACTTACGAGATGGAAAAGGATGGGAAGCTGCCCTTTCTAGATGTAACAGCCATGGAAAAGAGCGGAGGTTTCCACACTGCAGTCTACACTAAGGAAACGAACATAGGAATGTGCCTAAATGCCAACAGCGACTCCCCAGACAGGTACAGGAGGAGTGTTGTTAACGCCTATGTCGACCGTGCTCTCAGCCACAGCTCAGAATGGAAGCAAGTCGACGAAGAACTATGTAGGGTAAGGCACGTCCTAGTCAACAACTGCTTCTCCAATGGTTTCGTCGAAGACATCATAAGAAGGAAAGTGAAACGCCATGCAACCTCTGAAGAGACAACTAACACAACACCTATACCCCCTATTAGACTATTTTACAGGAACTTCTTTGCCACAGCTCATAAAATGGAGGAAAGGGTCCTGAAAGATATTGTTAATAGAAACGTTATCCCTACAGACAAAAATCAGAGGATACAACTGACGATTTACTATAAAACCAGAAAAACGGCTAGCCTACTCATGAGAAACTCTCCAGACACAAAGCAGAACGCTTTAAAAGAGACCAATGTCGTCTATGCCTTCAAATGCCCTCTTGGGGACTGTAAGCTCCAAAAAACCCAGTATATAGGCATGACAATAACATCTCTTTCTAGGCGTTTAACGATGCATAAGCAACAGGGCTCCATTAAGGAACATATAATCTCTTCCCACAACCAAACCATCGCCAGAGAAATCCTAGTAAACAACACAGAAATCATCGATAGATACAGCGATAGCAGGCGGCTTGACGTTTGCGAGGCACTACACAACAAGAAGTCAACACCAGCAATCAATAGCCAATTAATGCACAACTATATTCTACCCACCTCAAGACTCCGCTCCAATATAGAAGCATCAACAAATATGGACCAATATGCTTTCTACAAATCACTTCCATTCAATACCCATTGTTTCGTGTTCTGTCTTGTGTTGATGAAATTAATACCCTATTAATGCCACCTCACCCCATCCACCTCACTCAAATGTAGATATAAACAAATCGAAGATGTGTAAGTTCTATTCAGTTGTTTATGTGTAAGCTAAAGTCTTTGAAAATGTAATAAGTTTTACGAAACGCGCTCAAGTGTCGCGTCAGACTAGAAATAAAAATGAATTTTGGAGAATTGATTTTTGAATTACCACCAAGAGTGAAAAGAAACGTACGAAAGATCGAGAAAATTCGTGTTAGAATTATTAATCATACTTTTTCGGTCATATTTAATAATATATATATATATATATATATATATATATATATATATATATATATATATATATATATATATATATATATATATATATATATATATATATATTATTAAATATGACCGAAAAAGTAAGATTAATAATTCTAACACGAATTTTCTCAATCTTTCGTACATTACGCTTCACTGTTGGAGGTAAATCAAAAATCAATTCTCCAAAATTCATTTTTATTTCTAGTCTGACGCGACACGGGCGCGTTTCGTAAAACTTATTACATTTTCAAAGACAAATACACAACTGATTAGAACGGAAAGTAGAGTTGGTAGTAGAGTTGGTAGAGTTGGTAGAAAGTAGAGAGAATTATGGAAAGTAGAGTTGGAAGTTCTGTTGGACGACATATTCGACCTCGAGACACAAAAGAAGGTCACTACCAAAGATACCTTACAAGCAGAACTTATTGCAGAAGGAGGAAAGAATCGAGGCAACTACAGAAGCACCATACTGTCCCCCGAGCTTAAAGCGGCAGCTAAAAGCCTTCGTGAGAACAAGGAGATAGTTGTCAGGAGAGGTGACAAGTCGCCAATATATGTCATTCTTAAAAAAGACGAATATCTGGCGAAAATGAACATCATACTCTCTGACCAAATTAAGTTCCAAAGGGTAACGAAGGACACTACAGCCGAATTAAAAGCAAAGGTCAACAAACTGATCGAAACTGTGAACGCCAAGAAATCCGGACTCCACCTGCCAAAGATCATTGGGGAATATAAACCTGGATATGCGTATGGAAATGTCAAGACGCACAAGCCTGGAAACCCACTTCGGCCAATCATTAGCCAGATACCCACACCCACGTACAGACTGGCGAAGCGACTCAACGGCCTGCTGACTCCTTATGTTCCTTGCGCCTTCAGCCTGAAGTCTCCAAAGGAATTTGTTGACTTACTGCGGGGCACACGGGCCACAGGGATAAGAGCCTCGTTGGACGTAGAATCGCTGTTTACCAACGTACCTGTGGACGAGACAATCGGAATGATAGCCGACAGAGTGTATCGTGATCCAGCCTGTACTCCTCTTGACATGCCAGAAAATATTCTGAGGAAACTACTCCAAGCTTGTACTAAAGAGGCACCCTTCTTGAGCCCGGATGGGCACATGTATAAGCAAGTAGATGGGGTCGCCATGGGTTCTCCCCTAGGTGTCCTGTTTGCAAACTTCTACATGGGTACCATCGAGCAAAAAGTCTTAGTCGACATGAACTTGAAACCGGCCATATACTGCAGGTATGTTGACGACATTTTTACACAGGTACCTGATGTCAGACATCTGCAGGAGCTGAAGGAGGCATTTGAGCAGAGTTCCGTGCTGCGTTTCACTTACGAGATGGAAAAGGATGGGAAGCTGCCCTTTCTAGATGTGACAGTCATGGAAAAGGGCGGAGGTTTCCACACTGCAGTCTACACTAAGGAAACAAACATAGGAATGTGCCTAAATGCCAACAGCGACTGCCCTGACAGGTACAAGAGGAGTGTTGTTAACGCATATGTCGACCGTGCTCTCAGCCACAGCTCAGAATGGAAGCAAGTCGACGAAGAACTCTGTAGGGTAAGGCAGGTCCTAGTCAATAACGGCTTCTCCAATGGTTTCATCGAGGACATCATAAGAAGGAAAGTGAAAAGCCATGCAACCTCTGAAGAGACAACTAACACAACACCTATACCCCCTATTAGACTATTTTACAGGAACTTCTTTTCCACAGCTCATAAAACGGAGGAAAGGGTCCTGAAAGATATTGTTAATAGAAACGTTATCCCTACAGACAAAAATCAGAGGATACAACTGACGATTTACTATAAAACCAGAAAAACGGCCAGCCTTCTCATGAGAAACTCTCCAGACACAAAACAGAACGCTTTAAAAGAGACTAACGTCGTCTATGCCTTCAAATGCCCACTTGGGGACTGTAAGCTCCAAAAAACCCAGTATATAGGCAAGACAACAACATCTCTTTCTAGGCGTTTAACGATGCATAAGCAACAGGGCTCCATTAAGGAACATATAATCTCTTCCCACAACCAAACCATCGCCAGAGAAATCCTAGTAAACAACACAGAAATCATCGATAGATACAGCGATAGCAGGCGGCTTGACGTTTGCGAGGCACTACACATCAAGAAGTCAACACCAGCAATCAACAGCCAATTATTGCACAACTATATTCTACCCACCTCAAGACTCTGCTCCAATATAGAAGCATCAAGAAATATGGACCAATAGGCTTTCTACAAACACTTCTATTCAATACCCATTGTTTGTGTTCTGTCTTGTGTTGATACTTTTAATACCCTATTAATATCCCCTCTTGTTCTGTCTTGTGTTAATGCCACATCACCCCTCCCACCTCACTCAAATGTAGATATAAAATCGGAGATACGTAAGTTCTAATCAGTTGTGTATTTGTCTTTGAAAATGTAATAAGTTTTACGAAACGCGCCCGTGTCGCGTCAGACTAGAAATAAAAATGAATTTTGGAGAATTGATTTTTGATTTACCTCCAACAGTGAAGCGTAATGTACGAAAGATTGAGAAAATTCGTGTTAGAATTATTAATCTTACTTTTTCGGTCATATTTAATAATATATGTCTACAGGAAAGACTGCTACCAAAATATACTAATATATATATATATATATATATATATATATATATATATATATATATATATATATATATATATATATATAAGAAGGGAAGGGAGTACCACCTCTAGCTGGAAGAAGGGGGACCCATAGCCTCGGAGGAAACCACGCATAACGCATTAGAGGGAATGTTTAGATCCCCTCCAATACAGTTTCTGTGTGCTTTTCTCCTACCACCCCCTTCCTTGAATATTTTTTGTGCTTTATTATGCATTTGATGGTTACAAGATATACATGGGTTGATACAAAAATAATAATGCAAAAAGGTGCTTAAAGGTTATGGATCTCTTGAAAAACACAACAATGGAAAACATTGATGAATGTCACAGACGGGTTCGATCATTGTTGCAAGTCAAACACTTCTTCGAATTCCTCTGAAGTTGGACTAGTGCCCATGACGCAACAGGCATTTCCCCTCTGAATCGCAACACTGAGGCGCTGGAACAAGAAACTTTTTGCTCTCTGGTCTTTTGTAGCGCTGATCAATTTGTCCCCCAATTCCTTCAGGAACTTCAATGCACATTTTCCCCACGAACCGAGGGTCTCCGAGCCGATCGGAACAAAGCTGTAGCAGTGTGCTAGACCTCTGTATTTAATAATTTTCTGCGATTCCCTGAAAGAAGCAGCACCACCGCTTTCACGTGTGCTGTAGTGGAGGTAGGTACTGGCCAGTGTGGCAGTGCACGTGTAGTCCCATACCACTTGCTTACCATCCTTCCAAGGTAGCAAGGTGACCCCATCAGGGCGCTTCTGAGGGTCGTTAGGTCTGGATAAGTGTGGTTCTCTTTGTGCCGGGCAGCGGGCTGTGGCGAGGCTCCTCTTGATGATGTCGTTGACTTCTTCATGTCTTGCAATTTTACCCTGTGATTTACGACATACCAGACCATGATGACCATATTGGTCTGCCATCGCAGTTCCGCAGATGCACCTATGTTCGGTGAGGATGGGGGCGGCAAGGCGAAGGGCAACTCCAATGCGGAGAGCGTCATGACTGAGGCGAGTTCCCAGGGCTGCATTGGGCACAGCAAATAAAAAATCCCCGGCGTGGGGTGCTGTTACCGCTAGGAGGCGGGCTTTGTTTTCAGCATCAGCGTTGTCAATCATTGCTGTGACAGTCTTTTCCATTATGGGGCTATCCCAGTGGGCCTGCTTGTGGTCTTTTGGGACTTGTGGTCGGGGTTGAGGGTGTGCAATGGTGTCCCATTGTCTGGCTGCTTCGATGAACGTTTGATCATGAGTTCCCGCTGTCTCTCTCATACGCTCTGGTAGGATCTGCCCTACCAATTCGTTGGCTGCTGTACATGAGGATAAGAATGCTGGAAGTGCTACCTCAGTTGCCTTTCGTATGCCTATCCCTCCAAATCTCACTGGTAGTGTTGCTTGGTCCCACTGACTGTCATCTAAATCTAGGTTGAGCGCCTTCCTGAATATTGACCTGAGGAGCTCATCATATTGATTTAGAAGTGGGTTGCCAAAAGTTGGTGCACACCTTAAGAAGTATGTTAGCCTGGACAAGGTAAGGCACTTTGTGAGAAGGTAGAGGGCATCGTGGGAGTCCAAGTCCCCAATTCTCTCTTCCATCCTCTTTAGGTCTCTAAACTTTTCGTCAAGGACTGCAGCAATGGCATTGTGGCCCAGAGGTGCTCCGAGTAGTGTGCTGTCGGTAGGTTTAACGACTGAGGCTTCTGGTAGAACTGATTTCACTGCTCTAATGATTACTTCACTAGATGCAATAATTTCGCACTTGGAGGGGCTAAGAACGAGACCCATGGACTCCCCCCGTGTCTTCACCAGCTGTAAGTCTTCTAGCAGGGAATCTTGTGTGCCTGCCAGAGTGCCATCATCCAGGAACCAGATGTATATATATATATATATATATATATATATGTCGTACCTAATAGCCAGAACGCACTTCTCAGCCTACTATTCAAGGCCCGATTTGCCTAATAAGCCAAGTTTTCATGAATTAATGTTTTTTCGTCTACCTAACCTACCTAACCTAACCTAACCTAGCTTTTTTTGGCTACCTAACCTAACCTTACCTATAAATATAGGTTAGGTTAGGTTAGGTAGGGTTGGTTAGGTTCGGTCATATATCTACGTTAATTTTAACTCCAATAAAAAAAAATTGACCTCATACATAGAGAAAAGGGTTGCTTTATCATTTCATAAGAAAAAAGTTTTAGTAAATATATTAATTCAGGAAAACTTGGCTTATTAGGCAAATTGGGCCTTGAATAGTAGGCTGAGAAGTGAGTTCTGGCTACTAGGTACGACATATATATATATATATATATATATATATATATATATATATATGTCGTACCTAGTAGCCAGAACGCACTTCTCAGCCTACTATGCAAGGCCCGATTTACCTAATAAGCCAAGTTTTCCTGAATTAATTGTTTTTCGGCTACCTAACCTACCTAACCTAACTTTTTCGGCTACCTAACCTAACCTAACCTATAAAGATAGGTTAGGTTAGGTTAGGTAGGGTTGGTTAGGTTCGGTCATATATCTACATTAATTTCAACTCCTATAAAACAAAATTGACCTCATACATAATGAAATGGGTAGCTTTATCATTTCATAAGAAAACAATTCGAGAAAATATATTAATTCAGGAAAACTTGGCTTATTAGGCAAATCTGGCCTTGCATAGTAGGCTGAGAAGTGCATTCTGGCTACTAGGTACGACATATATATATATATATATATATATATATATATATATATATATATATATATATATATATATATATATATATATATATATATATATACATATATATATATACATATATATATATACATATATATATATATATATATATACATATATATATATATATATATATATATATATATATATATATATATATATATATAATTATATATATATATATATATATATATATATATATATATATATAATAATGACGATAATCTCCTTCAAGAGATTGAGCCTGCTCTTCACTCCAAAAATACGTCGCTACAAATATATAAAACTACTATGGAAGAAATGTCCAACAACGACAACAACATCTCCAAGGTTTGCCAGAGAGCAAAACGTATGCAGCCAGGAACACCTGCTCCGCCTCAAACCGCCAAACTACCTGTCTTGTTGCCGGCTCCTCGCTGATTGGCCGCCGGTCTAGCTGCAACTGCACTCCACCCACCATACTACTTGATGTCTGGGGCCGCCACGAATTACGTGGATTACTTTGGATTACGTGGTGACTGTAGGCCTCAGTCATACTCTTAATTGGTCATCTCTCCCTCCGTGTTTTTACTCGTGTTTACCATCTTTGTCCCTTGGATATTTCTCATTTTTGACAGATCATCATATTGGTACCCTGGTACTGTGGTCTGCCCCGGGTCAAGTGCACCCAATCTTCTGCAATCTGACTGTAGGAGGACAAAGAGGGCCATAGTTCCTCTAGCTCGAACTTTAGTTGCTGAATTGGGACCTCAGCAGCAGTTCTCGCCACCAGTTGACACCTCGCACCCCTACACGTCAGTCAGAGATGATGATACATACAACGGTAGGGAATTAGCTTACTTTTTCAGAGCACAAAAGTTCGCTAATTCTGTAAGTATCATATTAATCTCAGTAGGAAAAACTTGCTTTATGTCCTATAGAGACTCGGCAAGGTATGCCTACATCCTTGGACTACCAATTTTACTTTTGAGGCAATTAACTGTTTCATTTGTTTTCGAAACTCTGTTTCATTTGTTAGTAGGATTTTCTTGCCCTTATCCTCTTACATGAGTACCGGGTACAAGATTTCCTGCGCCCTTGATTTAAATTAATCATTTAACATCTTGTACTTAATTTTAATTGTTAAAGATCCCACAGGATAGGTATCAGTTGCCACGTTGTCCTGTTTGACATTCACTATAACTGAATATTCGTGTTACATTTATTTGCTAATTTCACCATGTTTCGTCTCCAAGCTTTCCGTGCGGATGCAGCAGGTGCAATAGGGACCGTAAGTCATGCCAAGAAGACTGAATTACAAACTCTTGCACATGAGTACCAACTAACAGTTCCCTACCAAGCCAACAAGAGTGAAATACACAACCTGTTGCTGGATCATTTCTTAGAGCAAGGTAAGATAGACTCTGAAATTCATGAAACTTACTATATTGCAGATAAAACTGACTTGGCAACGATGAAACTCAAACTAGAGCTGGCCAAGATTGAACGTGAGCAGCAAAGGGAAGCCCGCGAGCAGCAAAGGGAAGCCCTCGAACAACAAAGAGAAGCAGCTGCCATACGAAGGGAAGAACAAGAACGTGAAATCGCCCTCAAAGAACGTGAAGCTGCCTTGAGGAGAGAAGAACAAGAACGTGAGGTTGCACTACTCCGTGAGCGGGAACGAGTACAGCTTGAAACCAAACAACGCGAGTTGGAGATGCAACGCGAACATGACAAGCAACAAGCGACTCTGGCTCTAGAGTGTCGTCAACGAGAATACACTTTGGAAACTTCACACCTCGCTCAACGCCAGCAAGCTACTGCCAATCTTCCCGTCAGTTTTAATATATCACATGCAAGTAAGTTAATGCCATCCTTTGTAGAAGCAGAAGTTGATGTGTTTTTCACCACCTTTGAAACCCTTGCTAATCAACTCAGTTGGCCTGTCGACCAATGGGCCACACTTCTCAGAGTCCATCTTACAGGTAGAGCTGCAGTCACACTCAGTACTTTGGCGTCTGAGAATGACTACCAGACTCTGAAACAAGCAGTGTTGGACGCCTACCTCCTTTCCACCGAAAGTTATAGAAGGAAATTCCGTGACCACCTGAAGGCAAGTACCACTACCTTCCTCGAGTTTGCTAACACAAAACGGAGATATTTCATGAAATGGCTGGAAGCAGCACATGTCTCTACTTTTACAGAACTCGTCAACCTGATGCTAGTTGAAGAATTCTTGAGGCGTGTGCCGCCTCCTGTCCGTCTCTACTTAGCAGATAAAGAAGAAAGCGACTACCTGAAGTGTGCTAAGTCGGCTGACACTTACAGCCTCATCCACCGGCTGACACCCAAACCATCCTCCAGTAAGAAGTCGTGGTCCAGTTACGAGAAAGTGAGCACCGATCAAGCTGGCTCGCAATTGTACTGCAAGTATTGTAGACTCTATGGACATACCATAGACAAGTGTGGTAAGTCTCAATACAAGGGAACCACTGACCCACAGAAACCCAAACCAACTCCTCCTAAGTCCGGTAAGCCTGTGATGAATGTTGGTGTTAATGTTAATGATCTTTCTCTTTTCAGTAACCACCTGTATACTGGAACTGTCTCTGCCAACGGTTCAAATCCGGAGGGACGTTTCAAATTGAAGATCTTGAGGGACATAGCGGCTCTTCAATCGATCATCTTAAGTCGGCTGTGCCCAACATCGCCTACACCGGAGAAACTGTCTTTATCACTGACCTCACTGCTACCACTCCATACCCTCTCGCCAGAGTCCACCTGGATTGTCCCTACGTGAACGGAGAAGTCCAAGTCGCCGTCAGGGAAAAGCCTTTTCCCATGCCTGGAGTGCAACTTCTCCTAGGCAACGACTTGGCAGAAGACCTGCAACCAACCAACCTGATCGTCATGGACAAACCCCAGGTGTGTAACTCTGTGCCAAGTAACCCTATTCTAGCGTATGTTCCAGCAGAGGTTCAAGAGAGTGATGAAGTTTCTCCTCCGGTTCTCGTGACCACCCGTGCACAAGCCGCACGTCCACAGCCAGCTGACTCTACTGCTACCGCTGTCCCTCAAGACCCTCAGAAACTACCCCAGCATCTGACCAAGTTGGAGTTCCGTAAGTTGCAGAGGGAAGATCTTACTTTAACACCATTGTTTTTCCAGGCTGAGACTCAACCCGACAGTATTCCTGGGTTCTTCCTAGAGAACGACTTGCTCTACCGCAGATATAGACCCAGTAAACTGAAGGAGGAGGACGATTGGGCCAACATCGAACAACTTGTGATTCCTACCAGCCTGCGGCCCACTATTCTACACCTGGCCCACGGAGCACTCTCCCACTACGGCTTCAACAAGACTTACCATGGAATTCGTCAGGACTACTACTGGCCAGGTATGGTAAATAGCGTCAAAGAGTACGTAAAACAGTGTCATACATGTCAGATGGCAGGCAAACCGAACATCTCCATTCCCAGAGCGCCACTGATTCCCATACAGGTGCCTGCGGAACCTTTCCACAGACTTATAATAGACTGTGTTGGTCCTTTACCTCGGACCAGTTCAGGTAACGCCTATATCTTAACCATCCTGTGTCCTACCACCAGATTTCCCATAGCAGTTCCAGTGAAGAACATCACGGCTGCTACGGTTGTAAAACATCTATTGAAGATCTTCACTCAATACGGATTTCCCAGGGAGATTCAGAGCGACTGTGGTACCAACTTCACCAGTGATCTCTTCAAAAGGACACTGGAGGAGTTCAACATCAAACAGGTATTGTCCAGCCCTATCATCCTGCTTCACAGGGTTCTCTTGAACGTAGTCATCAGACTATCAAAGCACTCTTGAAAAAGTTTTGTAGTGAAACCTCTATGGATTGGGATAAGCAAATCGACCTTATAATGTGTATTTACAGAAGTCTCCCCAATGAGTCCCTAGGAGTATCTCCATATGAGATGCTCTACGGCCGTAAGTGCCGTACTCCCCTTAAGGCTTTCAAAGACTCTCTCCGAGATGCCACCTTCAGTGAGCATCAGAATGTGCCCCAGTTTCTTCAAAACCTTCAACACATTCTAGAGAGAGTCCACCGTTTTGCCCATGATAATCTATTGAAAGCCCAGGAGAGGATGAAGACTCATTACGACCAGACCAGCAAAGTACGAAAATTTAAGCCAGGAGACTTCATTCTAGCATACTTCCCTATCCCAGGTTCACCTTTACAAAACAGGTTTTCAGGACCCTACCGCGTCAAAGAGTGCAGAAATAACAACAACTACGTCATAGAGACTCCAGATAGGCGGCGGAAGACCCAGCTGTGCCACGTCAACCTCCTGAGGCAATATAATGGTACTCCTCCCACTGTCCTGATTAACTGTTCTACCTTCACAGAACCCTACATCCACAGTGAGACCTTCCCAGCTTCTCCTCCCGAAAGCACTGACAAGGAGTCAGCGCTGTCTAATTCCGAAATCCTTAATGATCTTCCCAAATACTTTCAGGATAATAATCGTGCTCCTTTGCCCTATTCTAATTCCACTCTCACCTCGTCAGATAAGCCCTTCATCCTCCATGTCGACGCCAGTGGTACCGACGTTGGTGGTGTCGTGATGCAGCAACGAGGCAAGGAGAATACACCTGTCAGCGACTACTGCTACAAGGAACTACGGAACAATTGGCAAGGAGCATCATCCTGAAGCTCCAGCACTTCACTCCACACCTGAAAAGTGCTCGGTCCACCATCAACACGGACCACACCACCCTACACCTCCTGCAGCACGCCCACTTCTCATCTCAACGTCTTCTACTATGGGCTTGCTAACTGCAGAAAATCAACCTGGAGACACGCTATACCAAGATTCCGACAACATCTTAGCCCATGCTCTCTCCAGAGTTTATGAAGTAGAAGCTACTCCATCTATTACTCCACCACATAACGACGTACTTCTTCCAGAACTGCAGGCTTCAGGGGAGAGTTGTGACGATAATCTCCTTCAAGAGATTGAGCCTGCTCTTCCCTCCAAAAATACGTCGCTACAAATATATAAAACTACTATGGAAGAAATGTCCAACAACGACAACAACATCTCCAAGGTTTGCCAGAGAGCAAAACGTATGCAGCCAGGAACACCTGCTCCGCCTCAAACCGCCAAACTACCTGTCTTGTTGCCGGCTCCTCGCTGATTGGCCGCCGGTCTAGCTGCAACTGCACTCCACCCACCATACTACTTGATGTCTGGGGCCGCCACGACCTCAGTCTTCAGAATATTCAGTGCTTTCATACGGTTAACACGTCTTCTTGGTAGACTAAGCTGTGGCTTACGTGTACTAAGAGAGGTGATAGCTTAAAGCCAATATTCCTGCACCTCTCATTTTATTGTATATTGCACAGCTTGTTATTGCTCACTTGTCTTAACGTAACTTTTCATTTTGTCATTTGATTATTCTTATTATTTTGATTTGATTGATTTTATTATACAAATTTGTGTGTTCATTTTATTCATGTTTTGTTTTCTTTAACGTAATTAAAATTTCATTGTTAAAATTTACTTGTGTTTTGTGTCTTCTCCTTACCTTACCACAGACGAAGTTCCAGATTTTCTATTTTTTTTTTATTCTATGTGACGAGGCCATACCCCTAGCTTTGAACAGCCGAACACCAACGCGTTACCGTCACAATATATATATATATACATATATATATATATATATATACATATATATATATACATATATATATATATATATATATATATATATATATATTATTAAAAATGACCGAAAAAGTAAGATTAATAATTCTAACACGAATTTTCTCAATCTTTCGTACATTACGCTTCACTGTTGGAGGTAAATCAAAAATCAATTCTCCAAAATTCATTTTTATTTCTAGTCTGACGCGACACGGGCGCGTTTCGTAAAACTTATTACATTTTCAAAGACTTTAGTTCACAAATACACAACTGAATAGAACTTACGTATCTCCGATTTTATATCTACATTTGAGTGAGGTGGAAGGGGTGATGTGGCATTAACACAAGACAGAACAAAATGTGGTATTAATAGGGTATTAATTTCATCAACACAAGACAGAACAAGAGTATTAATAGGGTATTAATTTCATCAACACAAGACAGAACACGAAACAATGGATATTGAATAGAAGTGTTTGTAGAAAGCCTATTGGTCCATATTTCTTGATGCTTCTATATTGGAGCGGAGTCTTGAGGTGGGTAGAATATAGTTGTGCAATAATTGGCTGTTGATTGCTGGTGTTGACTTCTTGATGTGTAGTGCCTCGCAAACATCAAGCCGCCTGCTATCGCTGTATCTATCAATGATTTCTGTGTTGTTTACTAGGATTTCTCTGGCGATGGTTTGGTTGTGGGAAGAGATTATATGTTCCTTAATGGAGCCCTGTTGCTTATGCATCGTTAAACGCCTAGAAAGAGATGTTGTTGTCTTGCCTATATACTGGGTTTTTTGGAGCTTACAGTCCCCAAGTGGGCATTTGAAGGCATAGACGACGTTAGTCTCTTTTAAAGCGATCTGTTTTGTGTCTGGAGAGTTTCTCATGAGTAGGCTGGCCGTTTTTCTGGTTTTATAGTAAATCGTCAGTTGTATCCTCTGATTTTTGTCTGTAGGGATAACGTTTCTATTAACAATATCTTTCAGGACCCTTTCCTCCGTTTTATGAGCTGTGGAAAAGAAGTTCCTGTAAAATAGTCTAATAGGGGGTATAGGTGTTGTGTTAGTTGTCTCTTCAGAGGTTGCATGGCTTTTCACTTTCCTTCTTATGATGTCTTCGACGAAACCATTGGAGAAGTTGTTATTGACTAGGACCTGCCTTACCCTACAGAGTTCTTCGTCGACTTGCTTCCATTCTGAGCTGTGGCTGAGAGCACGGTCGACATATGCGTTAACAACACTCCTCTTGTACCTGTCTGGGCAGTCGCTGTTGGCATTTAGGCACATTCCTATGTTTGTTTCCTTAGTGTAGACTGCAGTGTGGAAACCTCCGCCCTTTTCCATGACTGTTACATCTAGAAAGGGCAGCTTCCCATCCTTTTCCATCTCGTAAGTGAAACGCAGCACGGAACTCTGCTCAAATACCTCCTTCAGCTCCTGCAGATGTCTGACATCAGGTACCTGTGTAAAAATGTCGTCAACATACCTGCAGTATATGGCCGGTTTCAAGTTCATGTCGACTAAGACTTTTTGCTCGATGGTACCCATGTAGAAGTTTGCAAACTGGACACCTAGGGGAGAACCCATGGCGACCCCATCTACTTGCTTATACATGTGCCCATCCGGGCTCAAGAAGGGTGCCTCTTTAGTACAAGCTTGGAGTAGTTTCCTCAGAATATTTTCTGGTATGTCAAGAGGAGTACAGGCTGGATCACGATACACTCTGTCGGCTATCATTCCGATTGTCTCGTCCACAGGTATGTTGGTAAACAGCGATTCTACGTCCAACGAGGCTCTTATCCCTGTGGCCCGTGTGCCCCGCAGTAAGTCAACAAATTCCTTTGGAGACTTCAGGCTGAAGGCGCAGGGAACATAAGGAGTCAGCAGGCCGTTGAGTCGCTTCGCCAGTCTGTACGTGGGTATCTGGCTAATGATTGGCCGAAGTGGGTTTCCAGGCTTGTGCGTCTTGACATTTCCATACGCATATCCAGGTTTATATTCCCCAATGATATTTGGCAGGTGGAGTCCGGATTTCTTGGCGTTCACAGTTTCGATCAGTTTGTTGACCTTTCCTTTTAATTCGGCTGTAGTGTCCTTCGTTACCCTTTGAAACTTAGTTTGGTCAGAGAGTACGATGTTCATTTTCGCCAGATATTCGTCTTTTTTAAGAATGACATATATTGGCGACTTGTCACCTCTCCTGACAACTATCTCCTTGTTCTCACGAAGGCTTTTAGCTGCCGCTTTAAGCTCGGGGGACAGTATGGTGCTTCTGTAGTTGCCTCGATTCTTTCCTCCTTCTGCAATAAGTTCTGCTTGTAAGGTATCTTTGGTAGTGACCTTCTTTTGTCTCGAGGTCGAATATGTCGTCCAACAGAATTTCCAACTCTACTTTCCGGGCCATCTCACTCGGTCTGGACATAACATGACAGTTTATGTCCAGATTTAGGAGAGTGACTTGGTCCTCAGTGAGGTTAATTCCTGCAAGGTTCAGGAAGCCATCTCTTGGTCGTGGAATTACCATAGGTCCTCCATATAATGTTGTTAGTAGGCGTCTTGTACATACCAGTTGCGTTTGCTCCTGGGAGTATGGGTTCGAGTCACTTCTGGGGTGTGAGTTTTCAGTTGCATATTGTCCTGGGGACCATTCAGGCTTGTTCGCATTTGTGTTCCTCATGTGTGCCCCAAAGAATGAGGTGATTTGGTAAAATGCTATGCCCAAGATTACTATCCGAGTGCCGGCGGTGGGGTTGTTCAAATAGCCTCGGCTATCACCTCATTATGTCCGGTCGTGATGGTCAAGTGGATTAAGGCGTCTTGTACATACCAGTTGCGTTTTCTCCTGGGAGTATGGGTTCGAGTCACTTCCGGGGTGTGAGTTTTCAGTTGCATATTGTCCTGGGGACCATTCAGGCTTGTTCGCATTTGTGTTCCACACGTGTGCCCCAAAGAATGAGGTGATTTGGTAAAATGCTATGCCCAAGATTACTATCCGAGTGCCGGCGGTGGGGTGGTTCAAATAGCCTCGGCTATCACCTCATTATGTCCGGTCGTGATGGTCAAGTGGATTAAGGCGTCTTGTACATACCAGTTGCGTTTGCTCCTGGGAGTATGGGTTCGAGTCACTTCTGGGGTGTGAGTTTTCAGTTGCATATTGTCCTGGGGACCATTCAGGCTTGTTCGCATTTGTGTTCCTCACGTGTGCCCCAAAGAATGAGGTGATTTGGTAAAATGCTATGCCCAAGATTACTATCCGAGTGCCGGCGGTGGGGTGGTTCAAATAGCCTCGGCTATCACCTCATTATGTCCGGTCGTGATGGTCAAGTGGATTAAGGCATCTTGTACATACCAGTTGCGTTTGCTCCTGGGAGTATGGGTTCGAGTCACTTCTGGGGTGTGAGTTTTCAGTTGCATATTGTCCTGGGGACCATTCAGGCTTGTTCGCATTTGTGTTCCTCACGTGTGCCCCAAAGAATGAGGTGATTTGGTAAAATGCTATGCCCAAGATTACTATCCGAGTGCCGGCGGTGGGGTGGTTCAAATAGCCTCGGCTATCACCTCATTATGTCCGGTCGTGATGGTCAAGTGGATTAAGGCGTCTTGTACATACCAGTTGCGTTTGCTCCTGGGAGTATGGGTTCGAGTCACTTCTGGGGTGTGAGTTTTCAGTTGCATATTGTCCTGGGGACCATTCAGGCTTGTTCGCATTTGTGTTCCTCACGTGTGCCCCAAAGAATGAGGTGATTTGGTAAAAATGCTATGCCCAAGATTACTATCCGAGTGCCGGCGGTGGGGTGGTTCAAATAGCCTCGGCTATCACCTCATTATGTCCGGTCATATATATATATATATATATATATATATATATATATATATATATATATATATATATATATATATATATATATATATATATATATATATATATATATATATATATATATATATATATATATATGTGTATCTACACTTGAACGCGTTTCGTAATAACTTATTACATTTCCAAAGACTTTAGTTTACACACAAACAACTATAACCTGCAAACACTAAACAGAGTTCTACTATGCTATCATTTGAACAGCTTTCATCTCATATACCCACATTTGGGTGAGGTGATATAAGAACATAAGAACAAAGGTAACTGCAGAAGGCCTATTGGCCCATACGAGGCAGCTCCTATCTATAACCACCTGTTACGGCCCTCTCGGGACGCAACGGGGTTCTTGCTCTGATGTTGTTAGAGGAAGATATATGTATCCGTTCCCAAGCCAGTAGTGGCTATCAAGGGATGAGATCCGTGACGCAAGTAACTTAAAAGGGAGTAGGGAAAGAAAGTTAAGAACTTAATATTATAATGTTCACCATCACCATTTAAATATATAAAATAAAAGAGTACACAAGGGGGAGGGGTATTAACACTTTACAAAGGGGATCATGCACAAACTAGTCTTCTGCTGAAGACTCTTGATCAAGAAGCTAGGTGCTGAGTCCGCGGTGCTTTCTTCGTGGCCTCAAGACGTGTCTTCTGAGAATGCCGAGCCTACCCTGGCCACAGGTCAGCCAAAACACAGGTCCACTGGGGGCACCGTCGTGGAGGCCGTCAACCACACGTCCAGCAGGTCTGCTGGCAGGTACTGAGCCACCAAGGCTGGTACAGCCACTCCACGAACGATAAAAGGGGTACGCCCTAGACAGGAGTCTCGTGTGATATCACCAATCACCCTCCTGTCCTCAATACCCCAGTGGATTATCGTCTCCAACAGTCGGTCCCGGGTAAATCCTTTCACTGCCACTCCACTGGCAGGCTAACACACCACAGTGTTCTTCCGGGGGGACGACGTCACAACAGCTGCAGCAAACTTCACCGTATGGAGACTGGCTGCCTCGGGTAGACTGACTCCACCTTCAACACAGTGGTCCCAGGTCGGCTCTGTAAGCAGACACGTCATTAATAACCGGGACACTAATACTCCTCACTTACGGTGGCGGGCGCAAACACCTGACGTATCCAGTCCATAGATGGCGCTGTCGTCGGAGCACCACCTCACCAGAGGTCAGGAGCGGCGGTGTTGAGCGCTGAACCAGACTGGAAACTGGTCCTAGAGGCCAGTACACGCTGTCCTCACCAGGTGTCGTCGTCCGTTTGGCGGGGGTTTCGGGAGCTGACCCACAGATGGCGTGGTTGTCACTGCTCCCGGCTCGGACGCTGGATCCGGGTTCGTAACACCACCCAATCCCGCTCATATACTTGTCCAACCCACGCTTGAAACAATCAAGGGACCCCACCTCCACCACGTTACGCGGCAATTGGTTCCACAAATCAACAACCCTGTTACTGAACCAGTATTTACCCAAGTCTTTCCTAAATCTAAACTTATCCAATTTATACCCATTGTTTCATGTTCTGTCTTGTGTTGATATTTTTAATACCCTATTAATATCTTCCGATTTATGTCCATTCATCCACTTGTAAACCTCTATCATGTCACCCCTAACTCTTCGCCTTTCCAGTGAATGCAACTTAAGCTTTGTTAATCTTTCTTCATATGAAAGATTTCTAATTTGGGGAATTAACTTAGTCAACCTACGTTGGACACGTTTAAGTGAATTTATATCCATTCTATAATACGGCGACCAAAACTGAACTGCATAATCTAAATGGGGCCTAACTAGAGCAAGATATAGCTTAAGAACCACACCAGGTGTCTTGTTACTAACGCTTCGATTAATAAATCCCAGTGTCCTATTCGCCTTATTACGAACATTCATGCATTGACCCTTTTGTTTTAAATTCTTACTAATCATAACTCCAAGATCCCTTTCGCAATCCGACTTCGCAATCTCAACACCATCTAGCTCGTATCTTGTAACTCTATCATCATTACCTAGCCTCAGAACTTTACATTTATCAGCATTAAACTGCATTTGCCAATCCTTTGACCATTTCAAAACCCTATCTAGATCAACTTGAAGTGATAGTGAGTCCTCCTCCGAATTAATTTCCCTACCGATTTTCGTATCATCGGCAAAATTGCAAATGTTGCTACTCAAACCTGAATTTAAATCATTGATATATATTATAAAGAACAGAGGTCCCAGGACAGAGCCCTGAGGTACTCCACTAACAACATTATCCCACTCTGACTTAAACCCATTTATACTAACTCTCTGTTTCATTTGGAATAGCCATGCCCTAATCCAAGTTAATATAGCACCCCCAATACCATGAGCTTCTATTTTTTTAATTAGTCTTTCATGTGGCACTGTATCAAAAGCTTTGCTAAAGTCAAGGAACACAACATCACAATCCTTACCACTATCAACTGCCTCAACTATGCTGGAATAAAAAGTTAGCAAATTTGTTAAACATGAACGGCCATTTGTAAAACTATATTGCGACTCATTTATTAATTTATGTTTTTCAAGATGGAGATGAATTGTATTTGCAATTATTGTTTCAAGTAACTTTCCCACAATAGACGTTAGGCTAATTGGCCGATAGTTTGACGCAAGTGATCTATCTCCTTTCTTAAAAACTGGTACCACATTAGCTACCTTCCATGACTCTGGCACTCTGCCTGACTCTATTGATTTATTAAATATGGTAGACAGTGGCTCGGAACGCTCCTCTTTGCATTCTTTAAGCACCCTGGCAAACACGTCATCCGGCCCTGGGGATTTGTTTGGTTTTAGTTTTTCTAATTGTTTAATTACATCCTCCCTGGTAACTGCTAAACTAGTCAACCTGTCCTCATCCCCACCCACATAGTCTTGTTCGGCTGAAGGCATATTGTTAAGTTCTTCTTTAATAAATACAGATATAAAATATTTGTTAAAAATACTACTCATCTCCTTGTCATTATCCGTTATTTGACCTGTCTCAAATTTTAATGGACCTATCCTTTCCCTAGTCTTAGTTCGATATAACTGAAAAAAACCATTAGGATTTGACTTTGCATGCTCTGCTATGCGAACTTCATAGTTTCTTTTTGCTTTCCTAATCTCTTTTTTAACATTTCTAACCAGTTGTATGAATTCCTGTTCTAAACTGACTTCCCCATTCTTAATCCTTTATTACCAAGCTCTCTTTTTACCTATAAGATTCTTTAAATTATTTGTTATTCACTTTGGGTCATTAGTACTCTATCTATTCAATTTGTATGGTATACTACGTTCCTGTGCTTTTTTTAGAATATTCTTAAATAGGTTATATATTAAATCCACATCGAAATCCCCTTTTACGTCACCTATCGCTGGGTTCATGTCTCGCTCTAAGACCGGCCCACACCCCATACCCAAGACTTTCCAATCTATTTGACCCAAAAAAATTCTTAGGCTATTAAAATCAGCTTTTCGAAAATCTGGCACTTTAACAGAATTTTCTCCTACAGGTCTATTCCATTCTATGCTAAATCTGATTACTTTGTGATCACTGTTCCCTAGCTCACTCCCTATTTCGATGTCATTAATTTGTGTTTCCCTGTTAGTTAACACTAAATCTAAAATATTATTTTCCCACGCTGGTTCCTTAATGTGTTGCGTAAGAAAGCAATCGTCAATTAATTCTAGAAAATCTTCTGCTTCACTATTCCCTGTTTTGTTCACCCAGTTTATTCCACTAAAATTAAAGTCACCCATGACATAAATACTGTTAGATCTAGATGCTCTAGATATTTCTTCCCATAGATGCTTTGCTTCCATTCTGTCTAAATTTGGTGGCCTATATATAACTCCTATTATAATATTATTTGCTTTTTCGTTTAATTCTATCCAAATAGTTTCTGTGTGTGGCTCAGTTTTGATTCCCTCTTTGAGACTACATTTCAAATTGTCCCTAACATATATGGCTACTCCCCCTCCTCGTCTAATATATCTATCTGTGTGAAATAGTTTAAATCCATTTATCTGATGTTCAGCTAATAGTTCTCTATTTGCTACATTCATCCACGTTTCGGTAAGTTCAATAATATCTATTTTTTCTGTGCAGACAAGAGCATTTAATTCATTAATTTTATTTCTTAGACTTCTACTGTTAGTGTAATTTATCCTAAGTGAATTGTTATTTTGAGGCCATTTTCTTTCCCTGATCATTTTGCCAATTCTTTTCTCCCACGAACACATACTTTTATTACCTCCTTCCTCCAAATCAATTCCCATACCACTATCTACTAACAGTTTAAACCCAAACAAACACCTCTAACCACTGGTTCCAACGAGTTCGCAACAGCAACAACCCCAGCCCTCGATAGATGCACCCCATCACGAGCATACATTTCATTTCTTCCATAGAAGTGTTCCCAGTTGTCTATGAAAGATATTGCATTTGATTTGCAATATCTTTCCAGCCGGCAATTGACACCATGTGCCCTCGACATCCATTCATTTCCCACTCCCTTTCTTGGAAGAATGCCACATATGATCGGGATTCCTCCCTTGCTCCTAACTAATTCAATTGCTGTCCTGAATCTTTGTATTAGTTCCTCACTCCTAACACGCCCAACATCATTACCCCCCTGCACTAATACGAATAATATGTTTGTTCCCATTTCCCGTCATAATATCATTCATGTTTCCAACAATATCACCAATTCCAGCTCCTGGATAGCAAACCCTTAATCTGTTCCCCCTATCTCTGGCACAAAACGTTCTGTCTAAATACCTCACCTGGGAATCTCCCACAACCAAAATTTGCTTCGGTACCTTCTAAACTTTCTGAGCCGCCTGAGGGGCCTGTGCTCCGCCGCTCCTCGCTGATTTCCTCGCTGCAGGCGCACCACAGCACTCGTCCTCCAACACGGCAAATGAATTTGCTGTCTTTAGGGTGTCTGTAGGCGGCCTTGTCAAGGTCTTCTTAAGACCCCTGTCCTTCACGACTCTCCATTGGAATTGAGTCGCATTCGAGGGTGTTGCATAACATATGCAACTAATCCACTTAAAATTGTAAATTAAAAACAAATAAACGTGAAAATTTACATATATCTCATTTACTTCATATCTCAGAGGACTTCATGGATTCACCTCTATGCAAATACATCAATGTTTCCTTCAGGTAAAACATACATCATAAAACTGCATAAGGCTTTTAGGCTCCTACGTGGCAGCTCCTAGTTATCTTCACACAAACTCATTTATATGTTTAAACTACGCTTGAAAAAAAAAAAAATGGGCATAAAAGCATGGGCAAAAGAATGAAACATAGTCTTGGTGTCTGTCATCCCAAGCTTTACGTTCGATCTCACGAACGTGGCAGGGGGGGACCAGTGCTGAGCGGGGGTCTGCGCCTACCAGACTGGTGGACTGGATATGAGCAGTTCTCTTTGACTCCTTCTGGAAACTCCTTCACGATACAACAGACTTCCTAAACGAGATAGTCAGCATCAGTGGTTCAGTTCCCAGAGGAGACTGACTTTTTCAATGGATGTGGTATCGCTCTACCCGAGCACACAACAGAGAGAAGCAGCCAAATAAGCAGCAAACATCTATGATGAAAACAGACATAAAAATTACAAAACAACTACGAGACGCAGGAGTATGGAGGACGTCTCACAAAAAGTTACTGTAAGAATAATCCATGTAATGAGGGACACACACTCCTTCAATTTGATGGTAAGGCATATAGACAGACGAAGGGCACTGAGGTAGGAGCGTCCAGTAGCGTAGCAATTGCAGACATCTTCATGCATGTAGTATTTGAAAGGGACAGGTCCCACTGAAATGATGCCCCGTACCGCCAGTGTACTACAGATATACAGACGATATCTTTGGAGTTAAGGTAGGCGGACTACCATGTCAAGAGGGTTTCTTTGCTTGGGCAAACACAGTCCACGGAAACATAAAATTTTCCGCAGAACACGACGTTACCACAATAAATTTCCCGGATATCCTAGACACGAAACTCTTTACCCCAGCTAGACGACCTGAGGGAGATGTTCAGGCACAGAGGAAACGCTGAAACACTAAAATAAAACTACGCGGAAGACTAGAGAACAAATTTTCACGCCCCCGGCCAACCTGTTGGAGGATAGGAGATGGATCCTCCTGACTGTGATGTTTCTTGGTTTCGCGGGGAGTCTAACAGAAACTCAAAAACGGTTGGACCTGGTTAGCAAAAGCTTTGCTAAAGTCAAGGTATACAACATCACTATCCTTACCACTATCAACTGCCTCAACTATGCTGGATAAAAGGAATAAAAAATTTTTAAACATGAACTGCCAATATAGCCATCTATAGAATGGATCTAAATTCACTTG